>NW_021225394.1:0-9818 GCF_002162155.2 Triticum dicoccoides
CCCTTTTTCACTTTGGGAAAATCTTTCAAATTCGTTAAATCATGAGTATTTTTCTAATTCGTTAATATTTTTAAATCCTGAACATTTGTTGACATCACGAATTTTTTAAAAATTCAAACATTTATTTGAGCTCGTGAAGATTTTTTGAAATCATGATAATTTTTCTAATACGCAAAGATTTTTAAAAATACGCGAACCTTGTTTACAAGTTCATGAACATTTTCTGGAATCACAAACATTTTTGACAAATTCAGGAACATTTTGGAATATGAACTTTTTTTTAAACTCGCGAACATATTTTTCAATTGGCAAACATTTTCTGAACTTTGGAGAAAATTTGGAAATTCCTGATTTTTTTTGTTTTTGCGAACATTTTTTGATATCAATGAACATTTCTTGAATTCATTAACATTTTTTGAATCAGCGAACAATTTATGAATTGATCTGTTTTTCAAAATTTGCTAACATTTCTGAAGTTTCTGATTTTTTAATTAATTTGTGGACATTTTGTAATTTACCAAAATTTTATCAAACTAATGAACAATTTTTGAACACGTGAACATTTTTTTGAAAATTCTGAACATGTTTTAGTTTTTTCAAATATTGTTTTTCAGATCATTATTTGTTTTTAGTATGTGAGCATTTTTACACAAAAATGTTTGAAGCCGCAAAACATTATGATTTACCAAACACTTTCAAAATCATGAATAATATTTTTGAATTCACGAGCATTTTATAATTCTGAAAAAATTTCTTCAAAAATCACATTTTTTAAATCATAAACTATTTATAGAATAAAAAACAAGTGCAGAAAAAAGGAAAGAAAAGAAAAGAAAATAAGAAAACAGTCCCCCCCCCCCCGGTCCCGGCCCATAAACACATACGGGGGATCGAAAGGTGCATGTTTCTTCCTTCTTATTAGGAGCTCCCCAAGCCTAGTTTAGGCAGCGCCCAACACCAGCCTATTCGCCCCTCCTATGATTTGGCCCAAGTTCCACTCCTAATGTTTTTCCATTGATTGGCGGACATGCCACACCGAATGAAGAATAACAAATACTTGAAACCACGATGAAGCTACACCTGAAACAAGAGTGAAAATAGCATAAAGGACTACTCGTATATGGTTCCTGTTCCATTTAGAACCACCAAATTCAGCACTCAGCACTATAGCATACGCATATCCCTGTGCATCAGCATCAAGGGGCATGTCGTCAATGTTCTATCGCAGAGGCAAGCAAAATCGAAGAGTAACTATCAAATAAGATACTCTCCAGTTAAAGAGTATCAAACATATTTGAGACAAATTAGTTATAATTGATGCCACCCTCATCCTAGCATGGTACATTATGGTTTGTATACCAAACCAAATGTTTGGAATATATATAGTAAGTAAAATGCAGGCTGTACATAGGCATGTGCAACCGGAGCAGTTGCACAGGGCCGGCAAAATCCCAGGGCCCCAAATTCTCAAAGTACTACTACTATCATCACCAATCAAGAGTCAGGATATTTAAGACAAATGAGTCATTAAATATTAGAGAAAACTATGCATGCCATTGCAACGAATATCCACCCAAGGCACATGGCCCAACTTACGGGAGAACTAAGGTGGTGTTTGTTTCTCTAGTCCTAGGACTTTTTTTAGTCCCTGGGACTTTCTGAAAAAGACTCTCAAGGAGGTGCTTCTAAGGACTTTTAGCAAAAAGTCCCAAAAAAGTCCCACCATGTTTGGTTTGCTAGGGACTTTTTCTAGTCCCTACACCAAAAAGTCCCTGTAAACAAACACCCCCTAAGTAAAGAGGCAGAACTCCTCGTTTACACCGCTTCCTCTTTCCATCGTCTTCCCAAAAATCATCGCTAATTAAATCTTTGTGAGTTGACTCTTCACCTTTTTCAATGACAATGAATTTCATGTTGCCTGCCACTATTGCTCCACCAAGCGATTTCTTATATGTTGTACAACTTTTTTGTCAGTTTGGACATTACAATGATAAGGTTCATACTTTATTCGTAGCAAACTTTTAGTCATATTTTGTAGTTTCACTACTTGGTCATGCAGAAGCGCAGGAAGCCCTTTTCTCATGCATGTTCTTTAGTGCAACTCACAATACTACTAAAAGCTCTTCTTAGCATCATGTGAATAATTTTGGAAAAATTATGCTAGTATACCCCAAATGATTGTTAAAAAATAATTTAATTGGATTTATTGAATATAGGGCCTAAATTGTGATTTTGCATTGGTCCCCAAGTTTCTGAGGTATGACCCAGCATATATATAACCAGTTACATTTTGTCTTTCTCCAAACTAATTGATTAAAACAAATCTGCTTTTTAATGGTTTTATCTTGCATGTCAACCAAAACATATAAAACAAACACGCTAAAATATGTGAACTAGTAAATATTCATGTAAGACACACTCTGAGTATCATCCCCCATGGACTTGTATTCCAAAATATAGAGAAAGCACTGCAAAGATGGATCCATCATGGACCCATTAAACAACCAGATGCATTGCCACACCGAGCGAGAGGAGCTCATTGAGCAAGCATTAGTTGCTTGAGGCAAGAGTAGCTCCTACTCAAGTAGGATTGTGGTGGCGATTGATGTGTCCATGAGTAACACGAGAGAGAACGAATATATGGGAAACATTAGTTTAGGGTTGAGAAGAAGCGTCGCTTTAAACAACATTGTTGGGTAATTCCTGTTCATTATTGTGATCAAACACATGAAGTTATGAAATCTGTTATATAATAAAAGTAATAGATGGGCCAACTAGAAAAAAGAAAAATAATGAATCAATAATACCATATCGCTATTTTTTTAAGAAAGGCTCGTGGTAATATTTTAGGTAATTATCCCTCGACTCCAATGTAATATAATAGAGAGCTTTTAATATATTGTTGCATATATTAAGATAAGATGTATTGCAAAGACCAAGTCTCTTATTTTTGTGAAAATCAACGATTTACCCATTGTTAAGTTATTAGCATTCTTAATTTAGTATTCTAATTCTAATAGCAGTGGTAATAGTATTGCCACTAGATCCTCTGCTTGTCCTTGTTATTTTGGCCACTACATGTCCTCATTCACTGTGTCATGTTCCTTTGATTGGCAAAAGGCTTGAGCTCTCTAGCCAACATTCATGCATTTATTGTGCCAGTACTCCGTCACAATGAGCGTGCCATGAAAAAAACAAAAATGCTGAGCCGTCTACGCCTTTTTTCCATGAGCCTGTTTTTAACAGAAGCAAACACACATGCGCCTTATTATTCTGAGTACTAATGACTCGATACGTAAACCATTATGTGATTTAAGGGACTTTAAATAGATCATTGTCATTAAATTATAGATCTAACCATTGAAATAATTCTGATGATGTGGTTTACATGGTGCCTTGAGGAGAACACCCATTACACAATTTCAAATAGATCGTAGCCATTAAAATTGTAGATCTAACCATCAAAATAATTTTGATGATGGGGATTAACGTGGTGCCTTTGGAAAACAACCGTATTTTGTTTTTAGTATATAACTAGCAGTGTGACCCGCGCGTTTGCGCGGCTAGATTTGCTACATATTTTTATTTTATGTTTTATTCCTCCAGAAAGTATTTAGTAAATTGTCGTTCAAAATATGACTTTGTACTAATAGTATTGTGTTGTTTCTTTAAGCTCATCAACATAATACATATCTCATTAGAACCTTTAACTCATGTGTGACCATGGCCTTTTAGACTGATCATTTTGTACTGCACCCTTCCTCTTATTTTGGTGTCTATCTTCCCTCTAAATAATTTACAATTGTGATTAGGTTAGTTGATACTTTCAACCTACGACCTTCTCATTGATTTACAAATGGTGTCTTTGGTCTATACAACGTTTTGCTCCCGAAATGGTTCCAAGAAAGGTCATCTTACAACTATTTGGCTTTGATTAAATATAATTATTTTCTCTCCCTCCTTCCATGTTTCATCTATCTTCTCTACATGTAATGTATTATTTTTCCTAATCACATTCCTAGTATTTTGCAGTAGCTTATATCATCTTGGGGAAAAAATACAATATCAGTATATAGTTCACATGGATTGTTGCTTAAAGAATTTTTTTTCGAAGTCATTTCCTTAGTTACTACCTTCATGATTCTCTTTATGAACACGTTAACATTTTATGGCCATTTAAGTTGCCATTACATAGAAAATAAATATCAGCAGGTGTTAGTGTCAGAAAGCCAATCCTGTTCATAAGAAGAAAGAGAAACAGATCTATTCTATACTTGATAAGTGACAATATGCAAGTGATCCTGGTTATTTTGGTGGAGGAATACACACATAGTCTAATTCAACGGTTCTACAGATACAGAATAACGAAGCGCTCAAAATCCTCACCATACTTTTTCTTGGATGGTTTAGGAGGAAAGGGCATGGGTTTCTGAACCCATGGCTCTCTTTCTTTGCCATGTTTCAATGCAAAAAAAGACATATGGGTACATCTTTAGAAAAAATAATGAAGTCTGCTATATTTGTTATTTTGCTCCTCCATCCTGAACCACAAACTTTGCATGTTCCACTCTTTTTAAACAGGAATATTGATAGTTTGTACTCAAATCTTATCATCTATTCCATCACCCACCTTTTCTCAGACTATATTGCAGTATTGTTTTATATTAACGTGCCTCCTTTTTAGCCGTGTAATATATGCTCTTTCACCAGCTCAAGTCATAGCTTGCTATTTCTGATATTGCACATGTTGGTTTGCATCGTGTATTTCATAGTCATATTTGAAATGTTTTTTGTCATCTATAAATTTTTTTACTAAGTAATCTCTATAAATCCAAGAAATACCTAAAAATGGTGCATTGTTGTCTTCCTTTCCCTTCCTCATAAATTCTGACGTTGGAGTTACATGAGGCTTACACGTGTGCTAAATTTACTTTAACCTTCTACATCGGATAGTCACTTGACCAACAATGTGTAACTATTTGTATATACTCCTAAAAAGATGGTACTTTGCATAGTTTATTTTTATCATTTCTGTATAATTTGACATTGCATTATATTTTTAAGCCAAAGTTTGCAATTTTTTAGGTTAAAATTGTACCTAACTTGTACTTCCTCCGTTCCTAAATATAAGTATTTTTAGATATTCTAATATGGACTACATACGAAGCAAAATGAGTCAATATACACTCTAAAATACGTCTATATTCATCCATCTGTAGTCCATATTCAAATATCTAAAAAGATTCATATTTACGAATGGAGGGAGGAGCTCACTATTTTCTTAAAAAATAAACTTCCTAGCTCACTACATAAATATTTCCAGTATTAGCTATTCATGAGACGATGACGTTCTATTTTATTTTTTAGTTTTATTTATACAATATTTTCTATTGTATCCATGCGATAAGAGAATTATAAAACGTGTGCTCATTTTCACCTCTGTATGTAGTACGTATCTTTTTATTTAAGCTTAAATGGATGAGTCGGTGGTTTGTATATCTACGATGAGTTGGATGTCGTCCTGCATCTCGGATGTACCCTGCGTCGTTGAAGCATGTCTGATGTTCCCTAAAGAAAATGTTTCGATCTTGCGTTTTTAGTCTGTTCATTTTTTGGCTACCGTGGTCTATCTTGGTGGATGAAGCAGAGTCCCGAATGTCTCCTTGATCTCAAACCTGAGGTTGAGTCATGCATGCATCCACGCAGAAAAAAATATTACTACAATGCATGCAAACTTGCGTGTCCTAGGAGGACACGACATGTTTCTTTTTAGTAATCGGACACGGCAAGCTTTAAGAAAAGGAGGAGACGACTTGTTATTTGTGGTGTAGCCATGTATGTACGTGATCAGTTATAGTCTTAACTTTCCTTATACGTGATCAGTTAGTTATCTGCTTTTTGGTCACGTGTCTAACAATAGACTCCTATACACACGTTTATTGTTGTACGTAAACTTTTTATCTTTATAATTAGTTGCCACGCTTTCTTCGGTGGGAGGGCAGGTAAGGTCGGACCTTCCTTAGTTGGCTGCCGACCTGATTTTTTGTTGTCGTATACATAGAAAGACTTATATGAGTTAAAAGAAAAGACATGTGCTATACGCATCGTGACAACGTGACATGGCAAACTGTACCTATGTGACAATATTTGTATGTAACACTACATCTTTTAAATCTGAGCCGTTAATATATATAATTTACGGCCTAGATAATTTAATCTATGTGGATGAACGTGATGGCTTATTTGACTTCTGTAATAAATATATAATAGATAGATAGATAGAAATAGATAGATAGATAGATGCTAATTAACCTCAGATGTCCAGAATGGAACAAGTCTTGATATCCATAACCAACAAAGGAGAAGACAATAAAAGCAAAAACAAGAGGTCTTGGGACTTTAAGTTTTGCAAAGTGAGAAATAATGGAGCATGGTGAATCATCATTCGCCATACTAAGATTTGCATTTCTCTATGATGGCAAAGAGTTCACAGAAGACATAGAAGCTGACGATCATTCGATGTAAGTTTTCCTTGATATTTTTTGTAGAAAATTTCCGCTTTCCACACAAATTTCTCGCATAGAAAATAGAATAGGGACGCATGTTATTTTAAAACAAGAATTGCAAAAGAATAATCATAAGACACTTGTTTTACTTTTGGTGTTTTTTGTAGCCTGAAGTAGATTACCGGAAGGCAAAAGCCTTATACATGCTCCTAACAAGCGTTTTTTTTAAAACTAGGCAAAAGATTTGCCATTTTAATTGAATAAGGAGTTTTAGAGGTTCAGGCTATAGGCAGAAGGTCAAAGCCACATACAATACATCACTCATGCAGCATCACGTTACACAAATGTTTAGCACCCGCAAGACACCACAACGCCGCTTCCTCTTTGATTTTCATTGAATAACAAGCGATTCTAATAGAGTCACACAAGAAATGGGAGACAAGATTAGCACTATCTTGAACTGAGATATGATGTGCATTGCAGACTCGTATTTTCTATTTTTCGTCATTTGTATGAACTCACTAGAATTGCGGACTATTAAACTTTGGTATTCCCGACCAATACATAGTTGAACTCCCTGTCAGGGCAAAAGAGTACCGCAATATGTTTTTAAGCTGTACTTCCCAGAAGTCAAAACAACTACTTGGATATTTTCTTTTAATGTGTGAAAAACCACTGCTTGTGCTCCTAGCCAGTGCACATTGGTGGATCTAGGCAAAGTGCAGAAAATAATTGTGCTCCATCCAGCGTGACAAGTCATTGTGCATGGAGAAAAGGGTACTTTTGTGCTTCCAAACGAGTGAAAAACTACTGCCTGAGCTCCCAGAAAGAATACGCTAGTGCTCCCAAACAGATTACGCTAGCGCTTCCAGGCAAAATGCAGAAAAGATTTGCGCTCCATCCAGCGTGACAAGGCATTGTGGAGAAAGGGTACTTTTGTGCTTCCGAACGAGTAAAAGACCACTGCGTGTATTCCTTGCCAGTGCTCCTAGAAAGAATAGGTAGTGCTCCCAGCCACCGAACACTTGTGCTTCCAACTAATCGGATTAGACAAGTGGATCAGAGGATGTGAGAGGAGTTGTAGGCGAGCAAGAAGCGCGTCGTAGGGGCCATGTACTGGCAAAGCCGGAGCGTGTTGTATGATGAATATGCGCTTCGACGAACACACACTTTAACCCATGACTCCCCTTCAAGATGTATATCAAAATTTGACAGGCCGGAGGCGAGCAGGAAGAGCGCGTAGGCACCGGGCACCGGCGAAGCCAGAAGCGCGGTATCTAATTGAAAGCTATTATTTGATACAGTTGAAAGTTACAGTTCCCCTCCCTTTTTATCCTATAAAAAACTCCCTCTCTTGGAAATATAATGGGAAAAAGAAAGTCAAAAAGGAATAAAAAAGAGATCAACAATTTAATTTTCGAGTTTACGCGACACAAATCGCTTGTGTTTCACTTCCATTTACAGGCCATCGCGTGCCGAAGGGGAAAAAGGGAAACCAAGAAGGTGGGAGGGGCAAACTGCAAAACTACAAAAACCTTGGAAAGAGAAACTGCTTTTCGGTGGGGTTGCACAAGGGAGGTCTCCGCATGTTCCACTTGTCAAACACGCAGAGCGTCCTAACTGACAGCTCATTCCCTTTCGCGGGGCACCCCCTAATTAGTTGCTACTCCCAGTGAGCAGACGATGAACCAAAAATATAAGAGAGTTCTAACAAAGCTGAAAATATGCCTGAAATATCAACTTAATTGGGTAGGAAATTCATTTATTTCCTAATATTTTTTTTCCTGTTTAATCATCCATCGAATTCCATTTATAAGAAGACCGCCATTTCTTTCCAAATACATGGTATGAATTTATGCTTGAAAGTATGTATGTTACGGGAACATTTCATTGAATTTTACTGGCAATTTTATTCATTGTACAGAGGACAATTTATTTACTTTGGCTGGTAATTTTACATGCATCAGTTTTGCAGTTATATGCTATATGCTACCCAGAGAAGGACATATGTATTGTTGTCTTCTCAAAAGCTCCATGGCAATGCAAGCGACAACAACCATGGTGTTGGCCGTGCACAAGGATGAGAATAGAACTAGCTTGACCAAAGTACTAGACCATTCATCTGACTACGTGCAATCATCGAGGCATGTTGTGGCTTGACGATCACCCACATGGTTCTTCCGAGTCCGGACTGATCCATGTGACTTGCTTCTTGAGGTAATATTACCACTTGAAGTAATATATTGATTGCAGGATCAATCTTGGTGAATCAGTGTGCTCATCATAGAAAGCAAGTAGTTTCTAGCCTTCAAGTTCTAACCAGAATGAGTTTAGTGAATTGATATATGAACTAGTTCCCCTGCTTTGCTTGGATATAATGCTAGAGATGTCAAGTACCCACTGGATAGGTGCACCCTTTGTTATGGCACCGACTGTATGGATTTGTGAGATATCATAGTGTTTCTTTTTGTGTTAAAATAGGTGCACTAGAACATGATAATACTCATAATTTTTGCACTACTTCAACGCTAAGGTGCATACAAGCTGCAAATATGTATAATAGTGAGCCTTAAAATCAGCTAGTTCTTTTTAACCGCACACAGCTAATTATGTTGCTTACCAAATGCTCTTAAGTTTGCTATGTTTTCCATTTTGCTGAAAAACATGGGAGTGTGTTGAATTTTTTTGACTTGGAGTCCATGGTTGTGATGTCACTGCTTTTGCCATATATAGTTCTGCATGTACTTCCTTTTTCCTGTACTTTTCATGTTTACTTTCATGCTTCGCCATGGATCTATTGGTATGCTGATTATATTGCTGTAAATTGCTAGACCAATCTTATTATATAGTTTGGGGTATTTGGTTCCATGTCTCATGTTAGTTGTAGGAATAATGAAACATTGTTTAGATCATGGTACATTTCCTAACTATATGGATGTATGGATTATATGCATTTGTGGAGATTTGTTTTTCATCCTGACTTGGATGCTTGCAGCTAGACACATATAAGGTGATGTTCCATTGCACAATACTAATCTTATTGTAAAGGAGAGTTGACTAGTAGTTTGGTTTATGTAGCAAGACACAATCCAGGGATATTTTGTGTCATCTTCTCTTATTTTCTAGAACCATGGAAGTATTTTACTTATCTCCGCATGTAAAGAAATGAATTGTTAGTTCGATTAATTGTAGTAAAATACAATCCATTAATTATGTTGGTAGTACTTCTTAGAAGTATGGTATGTTTGTTTGTCCCTGCTTGTAGTGTACCGCACTACTATCATGGGTTATTGCTATTTGTCCATCGTGCCC
>NW_021225395.1:0-3527 GCF_002162155.2 Triticum dicoccoides
AGATATCTAGCATGGGAAAATGCGGACCAAAACAAATCAGGAATCTCGCCCTTTAAAGCATTGCTTGAAATGTCAAGTGCATTGGTTTTTAGCTGTTCAAGCCCAGGTGGAAACAGAGGACCCATCTGGCAAGATGCAAACGATGCAGACTCCAACGTAAAGGGAGCATGCCAATCTGAATTCAGTACAATCTTTAAATTGTTGAAAGACAAGTCTATATCCTTTAAACTTGTTAGATTTGCAAAGTGTTCTTCCATGATCACACCAGTAAAGCTATTGTTCCTTAGGTCTAGAGAAATCAGATTAATAAGAGAACCTATTTCAGTGGGTACACTTCCATTGAGATGGTTGCTGGAGAGGTCTAGATAGGTTAGTGTTGTTAGGCCTTTGATGGAGGGTATAGTTTAGATATTGGAGTGTCAACAGGGTGTTACTTGTAAGAGTGTGCTGCTGTAAAATATCTGTACAGAGAAAGGAAAGGGTGAACTTCCAGAGAAATCTCCTGTCCATTCCTCTCGCGAGTTACTGTAGCTCAGGCAATCCTCCAGTGAAAACAACTTGGCATCAGAGCAGGTTGGCATTCCGGCGGCGGCGGCGGCGGCGTAGTCCCTCGCCGGCGAGGCGGCTGGGCCTGGCGGGGTCAGGAGAGAGAGGAGGCTGCTCGTGCGCGTGCGGCGGCGAGGCGGCAGTTCTGAGCGCGGGCTGCTGGAGAGGGGAGCGGCTGCGAGCGCGCGACTGCGGCGGACGAAGAGGAGGCGTGGTAGCGCGCGGCTGCACCAGGGGACTCACGCAGCGGAGCTGGAGAAGAAGGCTGCGGGCTGGTTGTGTTCTGCTGCGTGCTAGGTGCCGCTGGACTGCTGTTTCTGCTGTCTGAAGGAGTGTGTTCTGCTGTTGCTGCTGAGAAGTGCTCTGCTGTTCTGCTGCTACTGCTACTGCTGTGCTGCTGGAACTGCTGTCTGAAGGAGCGATTTCTTGCTGGATTGAGTAGGTGTTGTGTTACTTGTCTGTTTGCCTGTGCGGAGAAGAGAAGATACGCGTGTAGTATTGCAGGATGGAGTATTTGTGTGGTCCTTGCAGCAAGGGGGAGCTCATCAGGTGATTCAGAGTGATGGGTGAAAAATCAAGTGCCTCTACTATGTTGTGTGTTGGTGAACTTGCAGCACTGCTACAAGATAAAAATTATAAGATTCTGGATAAAATGATGAGCAAGCAAGGGAAGAGGTCAAGGTCAGTGAACACAGAAGAGAAAATTTGTTTCTGGTGTGGACAGTCAGGACATGTGAGGGCATCTTGTCCTGAACTGATCCGAGAAGGTTGTGGAGATGGACATAACAGAGGACGTGGTCATGGTTTCGGTATGTGTGATGGTGTTGCAAAATCTTGGCAGAGAAGTGGGGATTGGCTGTGTCCAAATGCAAACTGTAGAAATATAAATTTTGCTTTCCGCAGAATCTGTAATCTTTGTGGAGTTACACGACCAGCTGGTGACAGTGGAACCACACAGCTTGTGAGTGTGAGGATGACTGCAGGAGATATGCTGAAGTGGCAGTGGTTTAAAAAGATGAGTTCAAGTGAAAACTCTTCAAAAGAAGCACCTGTTTCTGCTGTTTCTGCTGGTCCCTGGACTAATACTTCTAAAGCGGTAAGTTGTGATCGACCATGGTTAATTGATTCTGGTGCATCAAGACATATGGTGGGATCCTATGAGGACTTCTTAAAATATGCACCTAATGTGATGGGGCAGGATGTGAAGTTGGCAGATGGCTCTACCCAAGCTATTATGGGATCAGGGACTGTCATATGTGGACCTAATATGTCTCTGTCATCTGTTTTACATGTTCCCTCATTCCCAATTAATCTATTATCTATCAGTTGTATTACAAAGGAACTTAATTGTGCTGCAGTTTTCTTCCCAACTTGGTGTTTGTTTCTGCAACTTGGGACTTGGAAAATCCTTGGGACAGGAATTATGCGAGATGGTCTATACTACTTGGATGATGATATGACACCTATGGCTGCTGCTGTGCTGTCCCGGTCACCATTGGAAGAATTTCTTCTTCATCATCGCAGGCTGGGACACATGTCCTTTAACACCCTGGGTCAGTTGTATCCTAACCTCTATAATAATATTTGCAAAGAAAGCCTAGTATGTGATGCCTGTCAGTATGGGAAGCTAACTCGTAGCATATATGCTTCATCTGATCACAGAAGTACGGTGCCATTTCAAACTATCCACTCAGATGTGTGGGGTCCTAGTGGAGTGTGGTCACTTTATGGGTACAAATCTTTTGTTACATTTATTGACTGTTGCACTAGGACTACTTGGGTTTATGTATTGAGAAATAAAAGTGACGTGTTTGAATGCTTTAAGGATTTCCACAACTTAATCAAAAATCAATATGATGCACGGGTGAAAATATTTCGAACTGACAATGGTACAGAATATGTAAATAACCAATTTAATGAGTATTTGTCAAGCTTTGGAATTATCCATCAAACTAGTTACCCAGGTACTTCCCAGCAGAATGGGTTGGCTGAAAGGAAGAACAGACATCTCTTAGAAATCATCCGGTGTATCATGTTAGCTATGAATGTTCCTAAATATTTATGGGCTGAAGCTGTGATGATAGCGGCTTATTTTATGAATAGAATGCCATCTCGGGTGCTCAATAACAAGACAATGATTGAGTGTCTAACTGGTGAAACTACATATGTTGTGCCACCAAAGGTATTTGGGTGTGTATGTTTTGTCAGGGATCATAGACCATCGGTTGGCAAGCTTGATCCTAGAGCGGTGAAATGTGTATTTGTGGGATACTCTGGAAAACAAAAGGGTTATAAATGTTGGTGCCCATCAGAAAAACGGATGTTTGTGAGCATGGATGTAGTATTCAGGGAACATGAACCATATTATGGGGAACCCGTAGATTTATCCGATGTCTTTCCTGATGATGTTACAGGCCTGGACAATGAGACAGGGGGAGATGACAGCAGAGAAGACAATGATGTAGCACCAGAGAAGATGATAGTTGGGGTTATACCTATTGAAGATGTGCAAGACGAAGCAGTGCGAGAACACGAACAGAGGGAACAACAAAGTGACTCTAATGGAGCATTGCAATGGCCAAAACCGAATGAGGAACGAGAAGTTCAAGTGTTTACACGGAGGAATAGAGGGCCAAAACCGAATGAGGAACGAGAAGTTCAAGTGTTTACAAGGAGACATAGAATTGAGAAGGAGCAAGTGCAGAGGCAAGAACCTAACCCACTGGAGTGTGGTACTGAAACTCAAGAGCTTACTGATACACATGATTTAGATGATGGTACGCTTCCTCATTCTCTTCCACATGAGGATTTAGATGCTCCTATTGCTCTTAGGAAGCAGCCCCGCACTACTGCTGGAAAATTACCATCAAAGTTATCTCCATATGATGTCTCAAATTATGTGTCATATGCATCCTTGGGTTCCAAGTATAAGTCATTCGTTGCAGCTTTAGATTCTATAGATCCTATACCACATGACTGGC
>NW_021225396.1:0-396 GCF_002162155.2 Triticum dicoccoides
GCAATTTTTGACCAAACATCCAATGTCGCCGCCAAGTTCGCCGGACGAAGAAGCGCCGAGTTCGCCGGAGGAACAAGAACGCCCGTCGAGCCGTGCAATGTCTCTTGTGGCGGCTACACGAGAGGTATGTATCCCCTCGAAGCTACGTATCCCGTACAGCCTGAAGTTTGTGAGGCCTTGACCTGACCGTCACTAACGCCACCTTGCTGCCGCTGTTGTTGGAGATGAGCTGAATAGCAAGCTTTGGTTGCCTCGTTGCTTCCACTTCACTGCTCTTTGACTCTCCGTAATTGTAAAACACCTAATACGATTCTTCAGCACTTGATACTGGTGGTCATGGTCTTCTTCCCTTACTGTTGCAAGACTTGGTTTTAGTTAGTAATCTTGAGATCAACG
>NW_021225397.1:0-472 GCF_002162155.2 Triticum dicoccoides
GTGTAACAGATGAGTTCTCGTCCGAAACCCTGATACTCCGAAAGAGTTTGTCCAGTTTGTACACTAAGTATGTCCAAACTAGAAGTGACCCTCTCTACTCTTTCGCACATGCTATGCGGGTGAAATGATGATACCATGCGAAGTTTCAACATTTTCAGAAGTCATTTTGTAGTGATTTTCAATTTCACGGCCATTTAGCTCTCTAAACAATTAGGTAAATGACCGAAAAACAACAAATGATTCCAGAACATGTTGGAAATTGATGACGTCTCTTTGAATGTTGCATACTGAACACAAAAGAAGTCCGGAGTTCAAATAAGTTTAAAAAACATTAAAGTGCACGTGTAACAGATGAGTTCTCGTCCGAAACCCTGATACTCCGAAAGAGTTTGTCCAGTTTGTACACGAAGTGCATCCAGTTTTTGCCGTGACCTTCTATACTCTTTCGCACATGCTATGCGGGTGAAATGAT
>NW_021225398.1:0-503 GCF_002162155.2 Triticum dicoccoides
TGTTGGCCAAGGTAATGAAGCGAAGAGAAACCAAACAACAACTCCTTCATTAGGAGTAGAGATATACCCGTGGCTAATTTTCCTTATGCAAACAACCACTTAGAAAAGGCAAAGGTCGATGCATTAGGAAAATTAAGATTTGGAATTGATTGTCATAAAACTAAATTTTATTGGTTGGTAACATGCTATCAGTTCCTTCCGGTTTATAACGTGTCTAGTTAGGAAACTTTGCAAAGGTTAGGAAAGTTTTTATTGTGAAGGTAAAAAAACAACTTGATGAGATATGGTGGTGGGATGTGAGACGAAAATAAACCGTACGAAAATAAACCAGACGAAAATAAATCAGACGAAAGTAAACCGTGGATGCAATCCTACCAACTCAGACATTAGGAGTAGAGAGTGATTGATGCACGATTGATACGTGATTGATGCCATTGATTGGCGAGGGTGTGGGCCGCTCTGCGGGGCGTCACTGGAAATCCGCGACGACTGCGGCGGCGGCT
>NW_021225399.1:0-2084 GCF_002162155.2 Triticum dicoccoides
GTTGAGACCACCTAGGAGACAGGTGGGCCTGGCCTTGTTCGGCATTCGCGGATACTTAACACGCTTAACGAGATCTTGGTATTTGATCTGAGTTGGCTACGAGCTTATACGCACTAACCATCTACGCGGGAGTAGTTATGGGTATCCCGACGTCGCGGTATCAGCCGAAGCACTTCAGACGTCAGCGACGGAGCGGCGCGCGCCGAATTGGACTGGAACGCCACTAGGCTAGGTCTGCTTTCGGCCGCCCTCGCAACGTGCAGGTGTGCTATGGGCGATGGGCCCAGACCCCTGTGCGCTTAGGTTTAGACCGGCGTGCTGGCCTCTCTGTTGTGCCTAGGTGGGGCTGCGACGTGTTGATCTTCCGCGGCCAGGCATGACCCAGGAAAGTGTGTCCGGCCAAATGGGATCAAGCGTGCTGGGTAAGTTGGTGCACCCCTGCAGGGAAGTTAATCTATTCGAATAGCCGTGATCTTCGGTAACAGGACGACTTGGAGTTGTACCTTGACCTTATGACAACTAGAACCGGATACTTAATAAAACACACCCTTCCAAGTGCCAGATACAACCGGTGGTCGCTCTACCTCAGGGATATGAGGAGGGGATCGCCGGGTAGGATTATGCTATGCGATGCGACTGGAGATGCGCTTGGAGATGCTACCTGGATATGCTACTTGGAGATGCTACTTGGAGGACTTCAATCTACTCTCTTCTACATGCTGCAAGAGGGAGGCTGCCAGAAGCGTAGTCTTCGACAGGATTAGCTATCCCCCTCTTATTCTGGCATTCTGCAGTTCAGTCCACTGATATGGCCTCCTTACACATATACCCATGCATATGTAGTGTAGTTCCTTGCTTGCGAGTACTTTGGATGAGTACTCACGGTTGATTTCTCCCCCCTTTTCCCCTTTCCTTTCTTTCTGGTTGTCGCAACCAGATGCTGGAGTCCAGGAGCCAGGAGCCAGCGTCGACGACGACTACTACATTGGAGGTGCCTACTACTACGTGCAGGCTGACGACGACGACCAGGAGTAGTTAGGAGGATCCCAGGCAGGAGGCCTGCGCCTCTTTCGATCTGTATCCCAGTTTGTGCTAGCCATCTTATGGCAACTTGTTTAACTTATGTCTGTACTCAGATATTGTTGCTTCCGCTGACTCGTCTATGATCGAGCACTTGTATTCGAGCCCTCGAGGCCCCTGGCTTGTATTATGATGCTTGTATGACTTATTTTATTTGTAGAGTTGTGTTGTGATATCTTCCCGTGAGTCCCTGATCTTGATCGTACACATTTGCATGCATGATTAGTGTACGATTGAATCGGGGGCGTCACAAGTTGGTATCAGAGCCAACTGCCTGTAGGAATCCCCCTTTCACACTTCTTGGCCGAAGTCGAGTCTAGACATTGCAAAACTTTTACTAACTTGGCTGTGTGCCTTACGGGCCCACGTCGCCATTGGGTGGTACTAGGATCTTTTACTCCTCGACCTTTACTCTGGGACTCTGATCTCTCCTCTATTCGGGTTAAATGAAGTTTACTAAATCTAACATTAGGATCTCGTTATCACTTTCACCCGGAGAGCCCCTTATTACTAATGATCGTCTGCTGCACCAGAAGACCCTGAAGATACTCTCCACTGTTAACCCGAGAACTTGTATTCATCGCGTTTGCAATTCACCTTCCACCGCAAACCCTTATGGATAACTACTTGCATTTGTTATTCTTACATTCATCCCCAGTGGTCTTGTTATTACAAGATACCCTGAAAAACTCGTCGTTGTTTCAATAATCCCTTGAGCTTACTGCCTTGCTGTTCTTTGTCACTTGAATACCCCTACGGTTAATTCTCGCACTTATCGAGTATCCGCTCATCCCCCAGTTGTTCATGTGTTACACAAAAGTCTTCGAAATACCACCCGATATTCCGAAAATCCTCAGCAACCTATTGCTCTGAAATTTCTTGTTTGCTTTCATTATGATTAATCCCATAAGTATAGAAATCTTATTGACATTCCTTGTCATTATCATTTTGAGTCTGTTGACTCAATATGCTGCGAATACACGCAATCATCATTGATCCTTATA
>NW_021225399.1:7420-8519 GCF_002162155.2 Triticum dicoccoides
CCGCTTCTAGTGCCCGCCTCCGCTCGCCGTGGCTGCCGGCCGCGTCCTCCCCCACTACGCGCTGGCCTTCGCCGGATCAGCACGTCCGCCCCTGGCCTCGTCTCCGGCCATAGGCCCGCTGCCCAGTCCGACCCCGACCACGCGCCCGCCTTGCGCCGTGGCCTCGCTCGCCACTGCCCGCCTGCCGCCCGTCGCACCTCGTCGCCGGCTACGACACCCCGGCGCCTCCACTGGCCTGGGTGGGCGCCCCAAACGGGCAGCCCCGCTCCCGCAGCCCCGTTAGCCCGCTCCAGTGGCCAGATGTGCCACTACCAGCGGGGCCCCACGCCCCCTGAACGTTTAAAAAAAAGGATTAAAGAAGATAAATAAGTAAAAGAATAAAAATAATAATAAATAAATTATTAATTAATTAATTAAATTAATTGTGTTTAATTAACCTAGTAACTAATTAAACTAATTAACTACTGTTAATTAACATAACTAATCTGTTAACTAAACTAATTAACCTGGTTAATTAGTTATCACACAATGACATGTGGGTCCCACTGGACCCACCTGTCTGTTTGACTGGTCAACCGACCAGTTGACCCGCTGACATCACTCTGATGTCATGCCTGCGTCATCATTCACTGTTATGGATAATGTTGGGTTTAAATAAATAATTAAAATCAGAAAATGATTTAAATCTTTAGAAAATCATATCTTTTAATCCGTAATTCGGATGAAAATACTTTCTACATGAAAGTTGCTCAGAACGACGAGACGAATCCGGATACGCGGCCCGTTCGTCCGCCACACACCCTAACCTATCGAACCCGCAACTTTCCCCCTCCGGCTCCTCTGCCCGAAAACACGAAACACCGGGAATACTTTCCCGGGGGTTTTCCCCCCTTCACCGGTATCACCTACTACCGCGTTAGGGCACACCGAACACCGCGTATTGCCTTGATATATTTTGTGGTGCTTTGTTTGCTCTGTATTCATTATTTCTTCCCCCTCTTCTCTCCGGTAGACTACGAGACCGACGCTGCTGCTGACCAGTTCGACTACGGAGTTGACGACCCTCTCTCTTGCCAGAGCAACCAGGCAAGCCCCCCCC
>NW_021225400.1:0-523 GCF_002162155.2 Triticum dicoccoides
AGTCCGGTGATCGTCATCGAGTGGAACACTGTGCTAGAACTAGGACGTGCCGTAGTTTCGGTGCTCGGTTGGGCCGTGAAGACGTACGAATACATCAACCGCTTTGTTATAACGCGTCCGCTTTCAGTCTACGAGGGTACGTGAACATACTCTCCCCTCTCGTTGCTATGCATCACCATGATCTTGCGTGTGCGTAGGATTTTTTTTGTAATTACTACGTTCCCCAACATTGGCATCCGAGCCAGGTTTTATGCGTAGATGTCATATGCACGAGTAGATCACAAGTGAGTTGTGGGCGATATAAGTCATACTGCTTACCAACATGTCATACTTTGGTTCGGCGGTATTGTTCGTGAAGCGGCCCGGACCGACATTACGCGTACGCTTACACGAGACTGGTTCTACCGACGTGCTTTGCACACAGGTGGCTGGCGGGTGTCAGTTTCTCCAACTTTAGTTGAACCGAGTGTGGCTACGCCCGGTCCTTGCGAAGGTTAAAACAGCACCAACTTGACAAACTATC
>NW_021225401.1:0-459 GCF_002162155.2 Triticum dicoccoides
ACGAAAATTCTCTCCTTTGAATGTTATTTTCTGTTGTACACTCGCTTTAATACGTGATCATGCTTCACTGAACAGTGTATCAATCATAGTTTAACAAATAGAGTGCCAATCGTTGTTTAAGGTGGTGTGTATGTGTCCAACGAGGTTTTTACCCAACATATGTGTGGTAATGTATCCGGATCATTGTACCACCTCCTTCGATCTAGGCATAGTGCCGGACCTATATGACTACTGTTGCCGATGTGTCGGATTTTTTGTCTTTTGTCAGTTTCTAATCGTTTGGCTGCGTGCATCTCGGTTATATAGAAACCAAGTGTTGCTCGCGTTTTGTATCTGCTTAGCGTTACATTTTAAGTTCATAAAAATGTCCTTTTATCAAAATAAGACATGTATCCGATATATGGGATTTATCCTAGCTACTAATTCTGTGATGGAGTCTGATAGTGACACTTTTATCTA
>NW_021225402.1:0-1456 GCF_002162155.2 Triticum dicoccoides
AAAATTCCATGTGATGTCAAAAAAATGTGCGTGCAATTATAAATATTTGTTCACATAGTTTATAAAGAGTTTTATATCATTCATGAAATTTTCCACCACATGTAAAAGTATTCACACGTTTCAAAAATATATTAGTGGCATTTTCTCAAATGACTATGCAGTGCAAAACAATCTTAGCATAATTTATAAGAATGTTCCCTACCATTCAATAAAATGTGTTAAAATATAAAAATGTTTGCATGCTTAAAAAATGTTCAACGTGTATTTTAAAAAATTTCAATGTGAATTTGACAAAATGTCAACATGTATTAAAAAAATCAATGTGTATTTGCAAAATGTTCCACTTCTATCTAAAAAATGTTCAACCTGTATATAAAAATAATGTTGAATGTGCATTTGACAAATGTTCAACATGTATTCGGATAAGAATGCTCAACATATGTTTGAAATGTTCAACGTGTATCTAAAAAATGTTCACATGTATGCTTAAAATTTTGAACTTACTAAAAAATTTGAAATGCATTTGAAACAAGGAAGGAAAACAAAAAAAAGCTGGGGTGAAATCCAAGAAAACTGATATAGAAAACAAAAATAAAAAACCACGCAGAAGCTTCTAAAACCGCTCCATAGAATCTTTTCAAAACCACTCCAAGAAGCTACAGGAATGCACCTTATTGGGTCGGGCCAGTAGCGCAGCGCGAGAGGGGAGACGATGTTCTGTCTCGCAAAGAGAATAATATATCCCAATTGTCCTAAAAAAAACATTCCCAAAATCCATAAGAAAAAACATCTAAAAAACAGATTATGATAACCAATCTATCAACACATACACTATCCATGTAGGTATTGATAAGATCTCCAAAAGTATTTATTCCTAAGCATTTTACAGCTTCTTACACATATTTAGGCGCAAAACATATTATGATAACCAATCCATCAACGCATACTCTTCGGTTCTTAATCATTAAGGCGCAAAACAAAACTTATGTTTGATGAAATTTTATCATATTTGCTAATGCTAGATAGAGTAGTCATACGTCTAACAAGACCAACACTTGAATTCGTTCCCTAGATGCAAAATGTTTTCCTCCTCACGAAAAGTGACGAGGGTTTCATGTCACCCACCACCAGGGCCGTCTCCGGTAATTTGGGGGCCCGGGGCGGAATTCAAAATGTTGGCTCAAATTTTGGAAAAAAAATATAACTGAGGAACTATTTCTAAAAAGTCGCATGCCTACCCAAGAAATACCTCATGGTAAAGCATATTCTTTTGCTCAAATACACAATATGAGTAGAACTAGAACTTGATGTGGAACGATCGGACAAAATAGAGACATGACAAAAAAAGCATGGGGATATAAAAGAGACCTGATGAATAGGTTGCTTCGTCCGTGCCTATATGTGTACACACTATTGTTGCGGGCATTGACGAAAAAAAAATATGTTCATCTTGAAA
>NW_021225403.1:0-954 GCF_002162155.2 Triticum dicoccoides
GGGGGGAGTCCTACTCCCGGTAGGAGTAGGACTCCTCCTGCGCCACCTCCTCCTGGCCGGCGCCTCCTCCCCCCTTGGCTCCTTTATATACGGAGGCAGGGGCACCTCTAAACACACAAGTTGACACAAGTTGATCCACGTGATCGATTCCTTAGCCGTGTGCGGTGCCCCCTGCCACCATATTCCTCGATAATACTGTAGCGGAGTTTAGGCGAAGCCCTGCTGCTGTAGTTCATCAAGATCGTCACCACGCCGTCGTGCTGACGAAACTCTTCCCCGACACTTTGCTGGATCAGAGTCCGGGGATCGTCATCGAGCTGAACGTGTGCTCGAACTCGGAGGTGCCGTAGTTTCGGTGCTTGATCGGTTGGATCGTGAAGACGTACGACTACTTCCTCTATGTCGTGTCATCGCTTCCGCAGTCGGTCTGCGTTGGGTACGTAGACAACACTCTCCTCTCGTTGCTATGCATCACATGATCCTGTGTGCGCGTAGGAAATTTTTTGAAATTACTACGAAACCCAACAGTGGCATCCGAGCCTAGGTTATTTATGTTGATGTTATATGCACGAGTAGAACACAAGTGAGTTGTGGACGATACAAGTCATACTGCCTACCAGCATGTCATACTTTGGTTCGGCGGTATTGTTGGACGAGACGACCCAGACCAACCTTACGCGTACGCTTACGCGAGACCGGTTCCCTCGACGTGCTTTGCACAGAGATGGCTTGCGGGCGACTGTCTCTCCAACTTTAGTTGAACCAAGTATGGCTACGCCCGGTCCTTGCGAAGGTTAAAACGGAGTCTATTTGACAAACTATCGTTGTGGTTTTGATGCGTAGGTGAGATTGGTTCTTACTTAAGCCCGTAGCAGCCACGTAAAACATGCAACAACAAAGTAGAGGACGTCTAACTTGTTTTTGCAGGGCATGTTGTGATGTGATATGGTCAAG
>NW_021225404.1:0-1089 GCF_002162155.2 Triticum dicoccoides
ATGCAACATCATTATATTTTTGTCACGACAGTACTCTTTCCTTCTTTTATTTTCATATATGGAAGGCCTTCTTCCTCTCCTTCCTAATTTCTGTCCTCCATTTTATTACATGGAGCGCATATATAGAAGGCTTACTCTTTCCTTTTATCTTTCCCTCCCTTTCCTTCCTTATTTCTTTGACCTTGCTTCTCTTTCCTTCTTTTTATTTCTCGTGTAATTGGCCTCATCTCATCATGTTTGTTCGGATCACACAGTCCTCCTCGACCGTCTTCAAATATTCAGCCCACAATCAAATCCTTACTTTTAATTATTTAGCCTCTCCTCGACCGTCTTCAAATATTCAGCCCACAATCAAATCCTCCCTTTTAATTATTAGCCTCACATAAATCCCAGTCATTTAAATATTCTGGCAATCCCATCACAATCCTTCCTTGCCTTATTAAGGATCCCATAAATTTAAATATTCTGCCACACCATCCTTCCTTTATGTTCTTCCGAGTCCACACCATCCTTCCTTTGAATTAGGCGCGCATATATTTAGCCACAATAATTACCCCATCCACTTAATTAGCTGCCCCTTTTTCACGGCTGTTTGTTAATTACTACGGCGGCTGGTATATTAACTGGTTTGACTATGTTTAAAATTGCGAGGTGGGATTATTCTGCATGTAATATGTTTATCTCAGTTGGTTATCCTGATTGAAAGAATTAGAATAGATCTCATGTTCGATTCTGTATTGTAGCGGTTTCTTTTTTTTCTTTCTCTAAGACCTAAGATAAGAAAGCACACTCACGTGCACGCGGCCCATAAGGAGGCCCATGTTTTTTGCGGTTAGTTAGATGGGCTGGCGTGGCTCTCGGTACCTGTACGTATGATTCTTTTAAAATTCCATCGAGGAGAGGAGACGTGGAGCAAGGTAGAATAGAAAATAGTACCACCTCGTAGGGACCAGCAAAAGAGACCACGTGTAAAAGAAAAAAAGAATGACGGTGAACCCGGAGACCCAATCCGTGCTTTATTATTAGGGAGAGATAGGGAGAGATGATTATTATTATTATTATTATTATTATTATTATTATTATTATTAT
>NW_021225405.1:0-3832 GCF_002162155.2 Triticum dicoccoides
CTAGCATCGTGAATTAACAAGGGGCTGGATTGGGGATTAACGAATGATGTGCGAACTCTGCAAAGTCGCATCCAAAGCCTCATTGAGAGGGACATTGACATAGCCAACGTCGTTCAAGTAATGCTAGTTCGTCGGACCCTGCCGTGTTAGCGACGGCCACTCCGCCTATGGGAGTTTAATCCAGAAGGGCCGCGGACTCTTCAGCACTTCTTCGGCACAACGCATGAAGGAATGTGGAAATTATTCTTCGGTAAACGAAGGCAATGGCTGGATACCACCGAAGATGTCGTCCTAGACTGTAACCGTCCGGATACCCTGGTAAGTACCCGATTACCGAATACCCTATAATCAAATACCCAGTGGAAAGATACCAACAATATCATCCTTTTCAGGCTGGATAAAGAAGGTGGAACTGATTAGGTGTCCGGCTCCCCTTCCCGAAGACTCTGCAACTCCCATGTTAACAAGGATGCTGGCCTCGGCGCCATACCAAGCGCCAGCAGGGGAGGGCGAGAAGACCCAATATGACCTTGGTTCCAGGGCTAAGTCGGACACTGAGTCTGGATAAATCGACCTTTCCTCTCCTAAAGACGAAGGAGGAAAAGGACCCAGTATCCCTTCTCCAAACAGGAGGAAAAGGGCCGCCTCCGAAGATTGGGAGGGGCGGTCTCCCAAGAAGGGCAAGATGCCACCGTCGAGCGGCCTGGGTTTGGAAAGCGACGTCGTTAAATAGCTCCAACAAGGGGACAAGCGCTCGGCCAAACCGTAAGAGAATTCGGAGCACTTTGATAATGTCCCGCTCCGTTGCTGTTACTGAAGATATACGTAACGCATTCATGTATTTCTACAGGTCGGCACAGAGTTTTTCTGGGCGATCCTCTTCTTCAGGGAGTCTCCTCCGAGAGATGATGGAGAGCGAGACGCCTCCCCCAACCTCCTCGCCCAACAAGGCGAATGGCTCTGAAGTGTCATCGCGAAGGGTCCCTTTTGACCAACAAGTTACGTAGGGGATAGAAGAGGTAGTACCCAAAGGTGGATCTTCGACCATCCGGGATTCCGGGGCTGATGATAACAAAGGCCCCGGACTGACTGGTTCGCAGCCGACAGTGATTCTGGAGACGGGTGAACAGATTCCTTCAAAGGATGATTGTGCTCCTAGAGCAGCTTCCGGAAACCCAGAGACTCCGGATATATTATGGGACATGTTGCGGAAAGAATCTGTCTCGGGGGAACATCATACCTTGATGGGTACAGTGATTGAGAAGATTTCGTCCGCGAAGAGCGGATTAAATGAAGCCTTCATGACTCTACTGAAGGGCTTCGATGTTTGTGACATAATGTTTTCGGCTATGCTTCATTTGCAAAGATGCGCCTGTGTATAGGTAGTAGCCCCTGATACCCGGGTTGGCTTCCACTGGGAAGCAAAACGGAGGATCGAAAAGGATCCTTTGAGGACTAACCTGATCAACTTTGAACACAGGCTGCTTCCCCCTTGGCCGCTTCTCAGACTATGGAAATTGCCGATTTTGCGGCGGAAGCTTGATGTGGTAGGGGATGATCTTGCTTTAATCAATATGTGTCTGGACGAGTCACAAGGTATGTATTCGGGACAATCCTCATACATTTCTGTGGTATAAGCATGATGCTGAGATTTGGCTGCAGATGGTGTTGCCGCCGTTGAAGTTCTTCGAGCGGAGCTGGCTCGGGCCAAGGAGCAGGCCCGACATAGCAATGCTGTTGCCGAAAAGGCATCGGCTGAATTAAAAGCCGAACAAGCTGCACGGCGCCAAGATGAGGAGAAGATGTCCACGATGACGCTCGAACTGGAGAATGCTACCGGCCGCTGCGAATTTCTGGAGAAGGAGAGTAAAGCCTTAACGGCTGATCTGGACAAGGCCTTACAAGAGGTGAGAGAAGCGCGGTCGGAATGCAGAGCAGCCCGTGAGGAGCTTCGACAGGTGAGGGAGATTGCGGCTGGAAAGCCCTTTCTGCTGCAAACTAAGTTTGGTGATCCGAACTATACCCAGCTTAACCAAGTATGGAGTTCTCCGGATGAGTTCTTGGACTTGCAGAAGAGTTCTGCTGATGCGGCACAGTATTACCAAGCGCGAGATGGATATGCAACGGAGAAGCTTTTTTGGCCACAGTTTGACGCATCAAAACGCACTTTGTTGCTCAATGAACAGATGTCCCAATGGGATGGGCCGAACTTCATAGGATATCCGGCGCTGCCATGAAGGACGTTGTAATCCGGTTGTGGCCAACCGAGCCTGTTCTGAATAGCTATTTTGGTTTGGTGCAAAGGCTTGTTGACACGGTGCCGCGTATCAATGCTGTGAAGCGGTCAACGTGCACTGAGGGTGCACGGATGGCTTTTGCCCGAGTCAAGACGTTCTGGGGGAAGATGAAGGCCATAGATGTTGCAACTAAGGGTCCACCCAAAGGAAAGGACCGTCCAGAACTGGAGCATTATTTTGAAGACGTCCTAGAGGCCGCCCGCTTTATAGAGGGTCAGTGCTCAAAAGACATAATGTTCGAGTGAGGTGTATGAAAATTGTAAAAGACAATTTTATAGTTAATCTATTTATGTTTTGCTTGAAAGCTTGAATTCCTCCTGTGCGGCCATTTTGATATAATCTGAAAGTTTTCCAGTTGTCGGCTTCAGCCCTCTCGTAGGAAGTACGGGGGTGTTCGAAAAAGCATTTAATCACTCTTTATCCAACGTCTTGGTCCATGAAGGAGGTGATAATGCGGCGAACCAGGCAATCGGACTATAAGGCATTAACACTTTCACTTAGCCATAGGAGTTTTATGGTGGGGCTACGACATAGCCCCTGGTATGTATGCGGCGTATGGTGCCTTACATGTTTGATCTGAAAAATCTCCCTCGTGTGACACAGAGAATCGCTAAAGATTCCAATAAGTCGTCAAGTGGTTGACCAGCTCACGCCGCATCATGACAGTCAGTTTTCGACTTTCTCTACTGAGGTGCTCGTCTGGTTTAGACCAGGGCACAATCGCAGTAGTTCTCCCTTTACTACCCTAGCCGATAAAGCGGATAGTGGGGTAGCAAGCACAGGAGCCGGGCAACCCAACTATTGACCCAAGACAATGATTCGGAGCTGATGCATATAAGGCCAAACTTGCGACGCCGAACTATGCTATAGAGCTGTTCGGACTTTTATTGGCAACTCATTTGTTCCCACACCGAGCCCCTGGCAGGTTATGCCAAGGTATTTCTGTGAAATAACCGTAGGAGCCATATTTGTTGGGAAAACAATACGGATGATTAGTTCGGATATAGTTTACTGGTAACTGAGCGATATGCCAATGATTACTTATGATACACACACACACATAAACACTATTCTGATCACAGGATCAGAATAATATTCTGATCACAACCTGACCTGCCCCGCTAGTAGTACGTTGAACTTCCCTGTGAACTAGGTTGAACTTCCGCCAACACTGCCCAAATGGGGCTTGCGATATACCGTTGGAAAGCTAAGGACACCAATACCATGACCCAACTTAAATTTTTGGCAAAATATAAGCGGTTTAAGAGCAGTTTTGAAAACCGTTTTTTTCTTCGCACAAAAAACGTGAATCGTATTTTCGATCGCATTTCTAAACCGTTTATCGGAATGAGGCATATAATATGGCGTTGGAAAGCTGCTGGAAAAACGCTCCTTCCACATGTTGAAAGTTTTCTCTAATTCCCTATGGTTAAAGAGTAATTTGAAAAAACGTAAAATTTCGTAAACCAAACAGCTGAGTTCGTTTTTTTGATGTCATTTCTAAACGGCTAATCCAATGGAGGCATATGATACGG
>NW_021225406.1:0-1510 GCF_002162155.2 Triticum dicoccoides
GCTTCATGAACGGAACACGAAGGAATTGCTTACAAGGTTTTCAACACTAGGTTGATGTTCAACATGAATCATGGGGGAGACAAAAATGCTGCTGATGGGCTCAACAACAACTCATCAGAATTTTCCATATTACTGGACTTCCACCATCATGTGAACACGGTGATAGCAATGGTCAGACCAAAAGATGTAATGGTGTATGCTCGAGGGATCAACCACGAGTAAGACAACATTATGAAAATCGTTGGTTCTGATTTGACTTGACGATAGCCCATACTCAAGTCAAAGTATTGACAAGGCAATAGATCCAACAACTGATCACGAAGACCAGTCAATGGAGATATCATCTTTCTTCAACACACACACACGCACAAAAGATATCCCTTAACATGAACTAAGTCAGACAAGCTTTTATCTTCCAACTCTCCAAGTTATTGTTTAGCTTAACCAACTAGCTCAAGGAATCCGACACTGATTCATGGAGAAAGGGTGGCTTACAAGAACCCCCCCCCCCTGTGGACCGCCTTTTCAGTTTTTAAAAAAATAAAAAAATGATAAAAATGTCAAAAAAATAAAAGAAAATAAGTTTGCCATGTCATATGTGGTCTAGTTGTTGGGAAAATTTACAAATATAAATTTCGACTTTATTTGCAAAATATCTCTGGAAATTTGTAAAATGGGCATAACTTTTGCATACGAACTCGGATTAAAAAGTTTTATATATAAAAAATCATCTACTCGAAAAGTTACATCCGAATTTAACTGGGGGAACCCCGTTAAACATTTTCAAAATCCCCAAAAACCTAACACAAAAATAGTTACGGGGCTTTCAAGATCTAGATGCAAAAAAATAAAAAAAAAGGTTTGGGATACTTCGTACGTATGCATGACCGATTTGGGATGATTCCAAGGGAAACAAAACAAACCTTTCTCAAATTCATGGTGGCAACTTACACCTACTGCACGTGAACTTGGAGAAAGTCACTTCTTTCATCCAAGCATAAGCTTCATGAACGGAACACGAAGGAATTGCTTACAAGGTTTTCAACACTAGGTTGATGTTCAACATGAATCATGGGGGAGACAAAAATGCTGCTGATGGGCTCAACAACAACTCATCAGAATTTTCCATATTACTGGACTTCCACCATCATGTGAACACGGTGATAGCAATGGTCAGACCAAAAGATGTAATGGTGTATGCTCGAGGGATCAACCACGAGTAAGACAACATTATGAAAATCGTTGGTTCTGATTTGACTTGACGATAGCCCATACTCAAGTCAAAGTATTGACAAGGCAATAGATCCAACAACTGATCACGAAGACCAGTCAATGGAGATATCATCTTTCTTCAACACACACACACGCACAAAAGATATCCCTTAACATGAACTAAGTCAGACAAGCTTTTATCTTCCAACTCTCCAAGTTATTGTTTAGCTTAACCAACTAGCTCAAGGAATCCGACACTGATTCATGGAGAAAGGGTGGCTTACAAGAACCCCCCCCC
>NW_021225407.1:0-411 GCF_002162155.2 Triticum dicoccoides
AGACATGACCTGGAACTTGTTTCCGGTCAATAACCAATAGCGGGACCTGCATGCCCATATTGGCTCCCACATATTCTACGAAGATCTTTATCGGTCAAACCGCATAACAACATATGTTGTTCCCTTTGTCATCAGTATGTTACTTGCCCGAGATTTGATCGTCGGTATCCAATACCTAGTTCAATCTCGTTGCCGGCAAGTCTCTTTACTTGTTACGTAATACATCATTCCGTAACTAACTCATTAGCTACATTGCTTGCAAGGCTTATAGTGATGTGCATTACCGAGAGGGCCCAGAGATACCTCTTTGACAATCGGAGTGACAAAACCTAATCTCGAAATACGCCAACCCAACATGTACCTTCGGAGACACCTGTAGTACTCCTTTATAATCACCCAGTTATGTTGTGA
>NW_021225408.1:0-4140 GCF_002162155.2 Triticum dicoccoides
TATTTCTTCTCCGATATTTGGGTTTTGTTTGGCCAACTTGCTCTATTTATCTTGCAATGGGAAGAGGTGCTTTGTGATGGGTTCGATCTTACGGTGCTTGATCCTAGTGACAGAAGGGGAACCGACACCTATGTATCATTGCTATTAAGGATAACAAGATGGGGTCTATTTCTACATAAATAGATCTTGTCTACATCATGTCATCATTCTTATTGCATTACTCTATTTCTCTATGAACTTAATACACTAGATGCATGCTGGTTAGCGGTCGATGTGTGGTGTAATAGTAGTAGATGCAGGCAGGAGTCGGTCTACTAATCTTGGATGTGATGCCTATATAATGATCATTGCCTGGATATCGTCATGATTATTTGAAGTTCTATCAATTACCCAACACTAATTCGTTTACCCGTCGTTTGCTATTTTTCTCGAGAGAAGGCACTAGTGAAAACTACAGCCCCCGGGTCTCTTCTTTAATATATTTGCCTTTGCTACCTATTTTCCTTTGCTTTTATTTTCAGATTTATTAAACCAAAAATACAAAAATAGCTTGCTGCAATTTATTTTATTTGGCGTTCGATCTATCAAGCTATTACAACTTTCTCACGTCCATTTGCCAATTGCTGGCACCGTTACCCGAAAGGGATTGACAGTCACTTTAACACATCGGGTTGCGAGTATTTGTTATTTGTGTGCATGTGATGTTTACATAGTGTTGCTTGGTTCTCCTACTGGTTCGATAACCTTGGTCTCATCACTAAGGGAAATACCTACCGTTGTTGTGCTGCATCATCCCTTCCTCTTTGGGGAAATACCGACGTAGTTCTAGCAGACATCAGTCTCCCCCTTGTGCTTCCTCCTCCATGCCCCCCTATATGGGGAGAGGTTCTCCCTCTGGTCATTGGCCTCCATGGCGATAATAGACCCCTCTGGGATCCTCCTTCATGGCCTCCGGTGATTATGGCCCCCTCCGGCAGGGTGCTAGAGAGGGCTAGATTGATTTTTCAGGGCTACATAGGCTTGTTGTGGCGGAACTCCAGATATAGGTTTATTTATGGGGGGTTTGGTATTTATAGGAATTTTTGGCATCGGTCTCACGTCAAGGGGGTCCACGAGGCATCGGCAAGGTAGGAGCACCCTCTCGGGGGGTAGGGTGTGCCCCTACTTTGCCGTCGCCTCGGGACTCTTCCGGCCCAACTCTTGTGCTTCAAGGGTCTCTTTTGGTCCATAAAAAGTCACCGTAAATTTTTAGCCCATTCCGAGAACTTTTATTTTTGCACAAAAAACGACACCACAGTAGTTCTGTTGAAAACAGCGTTAGTCCGGGTTAGTTCTAATCATACCAAAATCATATAAAATTGTTGTAAACATAGCATGAATACTTCATGAATTATAGATACGTTGGAGACGTATCAGCATCCCTAAGCTTAATTCCTGCTCGTCCTCGAGTAGGTAAATGATAAAATAAATAATTTGTGAAGTGTGAATGCTAGCAAGTGCAGAAGTTTGATCAAAGATAATTCCAATCACTTTTTCTAGCATCATTATATATCACAAACAATAGCTCATCTCACAAAACTGAAGGAAATATGCCCTAGAGGCAATAATAAAGTTGTTATTTATATTTCCTTTTATCATGATAAATGTTCAATATTCATGCTAGAATTGTATCAACCGGAAACTTCGTACATGTGTGAATACATAGACAAACAGAATTGTATTTCCTCTACTTGACTAGCTCATTGAATCAATGATGGTTATGTTTCCTAACCATAGACATGAGTTGTCATTTGACTAACGAGATCACATCATTAGAGAATGATGTGATTGACTTGACCCATCCGTTAGCTTAGCACGATGATCGTTTTGTTTGTTGCTATTGCTTTCTCCATAACTTATACATGTTCCTATGACTATGAGATCATGCAACTCCTGAATACCGGAGGAACACTTTGTGTGCTACCAAACGTCACAACGTAACTGGGTGATTATAAAGGTGCTCTACAGGTGTCTCCGATGGTGTTTGTTGAGTTGGCAAAGATCGAGATTAGGATTTGTCACTCCGATTGTCGGAGAGGTATCTCTGGGCCCTCTCGGTAATGCACATCAATATAAGCCTTGCAAGCAATTGACTAATGAGTTAGTTGCGGGATGATGCATTACAGAACGAGTAAAGAGACTTACTAGTAACGAGATTGAACTAGGTACTGAGATACCGACGATCGAATCTGGGGCAAGTAACATACCGATTACAAAGGGAACAACATATATCGTTATGCAGTTGACCGATAACGATCTTCGTAGAATATGTGGGACGCAATATGAACATCCAGGTTCCGCTATTGGTTATTGACCAGAGACGTGTCTCGGTATGTCTACATAGTTCTCGAACCCGTTGGGTCCGCACGCTTAATGTTCGGTGACGATCGGTATTATGAGTTTATGTGTTTTGATGTACCGAAGGTAGTTTGGAGTCCCGGATGTGATCACAGACAAGGTTGTTAGAATCGCGATTCTGTTATACGATTCTACGACTTTACAATCCAAACTTACCCATCTGATTCTACGATTTTAGTTCATAAAATCTACGTTTCTACGATCCTGGTAGTGAAGATTCTACGATTTACGATTCTACCATCAAAGCTCCGATCCGATTCAAAATCACGATTCTGACAACCTTGATCACAGACATGACAAGGAGTCTCGAAATGGTCGAGACATAAATATCGGATGACTATACTCGGACACCGGATGAGTTCCGGCATCGCCGGATAATTAACGGAGTGTCTGGGGGTTTTCGGAACCCCCGGTGGAACTAATGGGCCAATATGGGCCTTGAGAGAGAGAGAGAGGAGGGGCCACAGGGCTGGCCTCGCCACCGCCCCTTGGGAGTCTGAATTGGATAAGGAGGGGGGCGGCGCCCCCCTCTTTCCCTCCCTCTCTCCCTCTCCTTCCTTTCCCCTCCCTCCTCCTAGTTGGACTAGGAAAGAGGGAGTCCTACTCCTAGTAGGAGGACTCCTCCCCCTCCTTGGCACGCCCCAAGGCCGGCCGGCTTCCCCCTTGCTCGTTTATATATGGGGGCAGGGGGCACCCTAGAACACACAAGTTGATTGTTTCCAGCCGTGTGCGGTGCCACCCTCCACCATAATCCACCTCGGTCATATCGTAGCGGTGCTTAGGCGAAGCCCTGTTCCGGTAGAATCATCATCACCGTCGTGCTGACAAAGCTCTCCCTCGACACTCTGCTGGATCGTGAGTTCGTGGGACGTCACCGAGTCGAACGTGTGCAGATCGTGGAGGTGTCGTACTTTCAGTACAAGGATCGGTCGATCATGAAGACGCACGACTACATCAACCGTGTTGTCATAACGCTTCCGCTTAAGTTATACGAGGGTACGTAGACAACACTCTCCCCTCTTTTTGCTATGCAATAACCATGATCTTGCGTGTGCGTAGGAATTTTTTGGAAATTACTACGTTCCCCAACAGTGGCATCCGAGCCAGGTCTATGCGTAGATGCTATATGCACGAGTAGAACACAAAGGAGTTGTGGGCATGGGTATATACATATTGCTTGCCATTACTAGTTGATTCTTGATTCAGCGGTATTGTTGGATGAAGCGGCCCAGACCGACATTACGCATACGCTTATGCGAGACTAGTTCTACCGACGTGCTTCGCACATAGGTGGCTAGTGGGTGTCAGTTTCTCCAACTTCAGTTGAACCGGATTCAATGAACAGGGTTCTTTCTGAAGATCAAAAAGCAATCACTATACCGCGTTGTGGTTTTTGATGCGTAGGTAAGAACGGTTCTTGCTCAGCCCATAGCAGCCACGTAAAACTTGCAACAACAAAGTAGAGGACATCTAACTTGTTTTTGCAGGGCATGTTGTGATTCGATATGGTCAAGACATGATGCTAAATTTTATTGTATGAGATGATCATGTTTTGTAACGGAGTTATCGGCAACTGGCAGGAGCCCTATGGTTGTCACTTTATTGTATGAAATGCAATCGCCATGTAATTGCTTTAATTTATCACTAAGCGGTAGCGATAGTCATAGAAGCAATAGTTGGCGAGACGACAACGATGCTTCGATGGAGATCAAGGTGTCAAGCCGGTGACAATGGTGATCATGA
>NW_021225409.1:0-976 GCF_002162155.2 Triticum dicoccoides
CCCCATCATCGTACCCAGTCCTGCTATCGGCTCAGCCCTATCTATTCATCTCTTTTTTTTTACATGGAGATTTTTTGGATCTCTCTTGTTCATAGATCTTGAAAGCGGATCAATAGAAATTTCTCAAAGGATCTATCTATAGAAAGATCTAGATATCTATCATCATCTATCTCTATATCTAGATATGGAAGAACCCTCGAAGCCTGTCCCCGATGACGATGCCCCCTGGGCGAAAGGAAAGGGGCCGCCATTCTCTTTCTTTCCTCAATCGTTCCGATCATTTCTCTCATTCCCTTTTATTTGTTTTTTTGGGTTGGTTCGTTCCCTCCTCCTATCTACACAATTCTCTGTCTTCATTCGTGATCATCTTAGGCGAAAGGATAGGTATAAATTTTGTGGAGGGGCGGCTGTGAAAGGGCGATTCCCCCTTTTCCATTGAAGTAGGGAAGGGGGTGATTGATCTTTTTTTGAATCAGGCCTTACTGACCAAGTGGTGGTATAAGCTTCATTGCGGATGAAAAGAATTCCTTGTGAGCGGAGCTACAAAAGGAAGTTCAAGCTCAAGAAATCCTCTCAATAGGGATTGGGCAAGCAAGCTGTTTGTTTATTTGATCTTACCCGGTTGTGAGACGGGACGTGAAGTCAACCAATTACATGTGTGTTCATATTGTCCCCGGCACCTTCCTCCTAGCTGAGTATGGATGATGAAGTTAGCTGGAGTGTGGAGCGAGTGCGTGGTAGATGGAACTCCTATTTACCGCATTTCTTCTTGCACTTCCAACTTGAAGAGGAAGAAGCATCTCTCTTTGCATCTTCAATAGATAGGAAAAAGGATCTTGACCTGAAGCCTTCGACGAAAGAAAGGGATACTTGGTGAAGTCAGAGGTGGTTTTCCTTCCCTAGATTCATGGAAGGACTTTTTGAAGTTTGAGTGAGGAAGGAAAGCGGGAAAGGTCCGATACAAAGGAAAGGGTTG
>NW_021225410.1:0-1461 GCF_002162155.2 Triticum dicoccoides
AGGCGGTGGCGGCCCAACCTGTCATTGTGGCTGTCGACCCGAAGGCCTTCCAGCGCTATGGAGGAGGCATCTTTGTGGGTCCGTGTGGGACGAATCGGACCCATACAATGACGGTGGTCGGCTATGGCACCACCCATGATCATGACCCCAAGAGACGCATGCAATACTGGATTATAAAGAACTCGTGGGGGACAAAATGGGGTGAAAACGGCTACATCCGCATGGTGCGCGGAGCTGGTCCCTCCAAGCAGGGCTTGTGTGGCATCCTGATGGAAGCTTCGTACCCAGTGAAAAAATAGTAACAAAGGTGGGAACATGTGTGTAACCATATGATTTAATGACAGTCTATCTAATAATTAAACTGGTGCACATGTGTGTAACCATATGATTTACATTCAATGAACAGCTAGACCTGCTATTGACCAGAATATAAGGTGCATAAATTTCCACAGAAGTCAAACATATGTACTCCCTCCAGTCCTTTTTACTCTGCACATTGGATTTGCCGAAAGTCAAACTTAGCTAAGTTTGACCAAATTTATATTAGAAATTATTAGCATCTATAATATCTAATAAATATAATATGAAAATATATTCCGAGATGAATCTAATGATGTTGGTGTTGTTATGTAAATGTCAATAATTTTTTATATAAACTTGGTCAAAGTTGGATGAGATTGACTTCAGACAAACCTAATATGCAGAGTAAAAAGGACCGGAGGGAGTATGTTTGATGAGGATTCTATAAGAAAATGTGAAGATCCGCGATAAAAATAAATGAAATATAACAATACATTTCATAACAGGTCTAATTATAAATATGTGGTATTATAGATATTAATACTTTTTAAAAAATTGGAAAAATATGCACAAGTTTGACTTTTGAGAAGATAATAGAGCTTACATTTTGGACAAGGGGAGTACTACTTACAAAAACACTAGTTTGGTGAATCCAAATGATCTGAGCCATCCAACCACCTATACCCAACGTCTCACACTACACCAATGGTGTATTCATCACAACATCAATAATTTTAAAACCTGCTAATTACATTAATCATAATAAAAAATGACATTAATTGCATTAAGCACAATAAATCTTGGAATCAATATTAATTGCAGTTAATCTTGGATATTGTCAAACTGGATGTTCGTGCACGTGCACGATTACTAGTGAAGACATAATGTAGACTAGTGTTATTTGCTAGGTAGTGCAATGCTGTTATTTGTACAGTTTGATCTATGTTTCCATATTTAGTTGTTTCTTTTAAACTTTTAGGTTGCTTGGCCCACTCACTAGACTCTACTCTCCTTTTCGCTAATGAAATGAACATCTGAGTGTGTTATCCCCAAGAAAAAGCAGCTTCACCTTGGGTCCCACTTCTAGAGATGATATAACAACACCCCACATATGTAATATGCATAATAAAACATCTTGATGCTTCTTATCTGGGAACTACA
>NW_021225411.1:0-862 GCF_002162155.2 Triticum dicoccoides
ACGGCGGGGCACGCCGGACTTGCGCTAGGGGCATCGGATTCGCGCGCTGAGGGCACCGGGGCGTAGCCCGGGCTCTCCCGCATCTGATGGGGTAGGTGGGAGGCTGCGGGGACGCCGGGGCTCGTCGGAACGGAGCTCGCGGCGGCGCCGGAGTTCGGTGAGTGCGGGGTTGGCGCTGTGGTGCACGGGAGGGCGAGTTAGGATATGCGTTAGGCTCCTGGTGGCTTCCTGAGTGCGGTGACACGCTCCGAGACGAGCTCAAGCGGCTGTAGTGACGGCGGTGACGAGGTCAGCGGCGGCCGGAGTTCGGCCGCGGCGGAGCTATGGCCTAGAGCTTGCAAACGCGAGGGGAGAGAGAGGGGTTCTGCACGGAGGCTCACCGCGGAGCTGTAGGGAGGGTTAGTGGGCTCGGGGGCGGCCGGAGTACAGCGAATCAACGGCGATGATCTCCGGTGGCCGAGGAGGGGAACGGCGACGTGGGCGGCGATGCAGGGTTTCCGGAGGGCCGTGGATCGGTGGGGAGGAAGAGAGGGTCGAGGCGGAGCTCGCAAGCACAGCGAGGGGTCGAGGGGGAGACGGTGGCCGCGGCGTTACGGTGGCGCGGCTGCGGCTGCGCTCGGCGAGTGAGAGAGAGAGGAAGCAGAGGAGAGATACAAGGGAGAGGGAGAGAGCGAGGGGGTCCAGGGGGGTCGGGGCGGCGCCGAGGAGATGACGCGCGGCGTCGCGGTGGCCAGGCGATGCAGACGAGCAGGGTGGTGGCGTGGCGAGCTCGGGCGCGCGCGCCGTGTCCCTCCTCTGCCTACTGGCGCGAGGAGGAAGGCGACAGGGAAGGGAGGCGGCGGTGGGCTGGGCCAGCGGGAGG
>NW_021225412.1:0-3516 GCF_002162155.2 Triticum dicoccoides
ACACAAAGTTGTAGTTGTGCTGAAGACATGCAGTTGGAGTTCATGTCGACATACGCCGTTGTGTGTCTAGTGGAGGACATGCAACCCTCCCCTTCACCGACGAACCACTACTGAGTTGAAGTCACATTGGAAAATGTGCGGTTGTAGCCAATTGTTGTGTGCCTAGTGGCAAATATGCAACTACCCCCTCCCTCGGACAAAAACACCACATAGTTACAGTGGGAGGCAACACTTGTAGTTGCATGCCTACTGGTAGACATGCAACTGCCCCTCCTGACAAAATACCACAGACTTGCAGTCAGGTGAGACACTTGCAGTTGCGTGCCTAGTGGCAAAAAGCTGTCCACTCACCCCGAGAAAAACATCACAAGGTTGCAGTCGGAGGCAAGACTTGCAGTTGCATGCCTACTGGCAGACATGCAACTACCCCTTCCTGAAAAACACCACAAAGTTGCAGTCACGTTGAAGACATGAAGTTATAGTCGGGGGCAATACTTGCACTTGCATGCCTAGGGATGGACATGCAACTACCACTCCTAGAAAACAACTTAGAGTTGCAGTCAGGGGCGACACTTGTAGTTGTGCGCCTAGTGGCAGACATGCAACTGCCCCCTCTCCCCAACAAGAAACATCATATAGTTGCAGACGTGGGCAACATTTGTAGTTGCATGCCTAGTAACAGACATGCAACTGGCCCTTCCCAACAGAACAACATAGAGTTGCAGTCACATTGAAGACATGCAGTTGCAGTCAGGAGCAATACTTGCAATTGCATGCCTAGTGATGGACATGCAACTTCGATTCCTAGAAAATACATCAGAGTTGCAGTGAGGGGTGACACTTGCAGTTGCGTGCCTAGTGACACATATGCAACCACCCTCACTTTCCGGACAAAAACACCACCGAGTTGTAGTCGGTGGCAACACTTAAAATTGCATGCCTGGTGGTAGACATGCAACAATCCATCCTGACAAAACACCACAGAATTGTAGTTGCATTATAGAGAAGCAATTGTAGTCGGGGGTGACACTTGTAGTTGCATGCGTCCCTAGTGGCAGACATGGAACTTTCCTTCCTCCACAAAAAACACGACATATTTGCTATTGGGGCAACACTTGCAGTTACATGCCTAGTGGCAGACATGAAACTATCCCTCCCGATAAAAACACCACATAGTTGCAGTTGTGTTGACTACATGTAGTCGCAGTCAAGGCTGACACTTGCAGTCGTGTGGCTAGTGGCGCACACATGCTACTGCCCCATCCACAGACAAAACACCACTGAGTTGCAATCGCATTGAAGACATGTTGCAACTGGAGCGACACTTGTAGTTGCATGCCTAGTGGTAGATATGCAATTGCCCCCTTCCCCGACAAACACCACTGAATTGTTGTAGCATTGAAGACATAAAGTTGCAGCCTGAGGTGACACTTTGCAGTTGCGCCGCTAGTGGCATATATGCAACTACCCCTACCTCCAGTAAAAAACCAGTGAGTTGTAGTCACGTTGAAGACATGAACTTGTAGTTGGGGTGACATGTGAAGTTGCATGCTTAGCAACAAGCCTACAACTTTCCCGTCCCTCAATAAAACACCATAGACTTGCAGGCATGCTTAAGACATGCAATTGCAGTCGCAGGGGTGGGGGACACTTGCAGTTGCATATATAGAGCTAGACATGCAACTATAGAAAAGAGACTTTTTTTCTCCTGGGGACAAAAAAATGCATTTATTCCCTATGGAATGAATCATATTTGTGTGTTTTTCTCAGGCGATGGGACAATAACAAAAAAAAGCAACCATTAGTGTTGCTAAGTTAGTGGACACGAGCTATTACACGTACATTTATTTGAGCATCCACCCCTAAAAAAACTAGAAAAGACAATATTATCACACACATACATCCAAAACATGTAACTTGCATACACATCAAAAAACCTACCGCCAAAAAAAAAGAAATGATTCGAAAACCCCACGGACCGACACCGCATGCACGTGAAAATAGAACAAAGCAGACGTGCCACACGAAAAACCATAATGCCCACTGGAAGAAAGCACAAGACTTATTACATTTCATTTGACGTGTGAAGGACTTAGATATGCGTTAGACAATAGTCATTCAGAATTAGCATAATGCACGTTTTTAAGCCGTGCTCCAAAAAAGTATCAATAAAATAAGAAAAATAAAAATAAACTAAAAGGAGAAAATAAAAGTGACATAAGAAAAAAAAGAAAATAGAAACAATTTTTTTTACAAAAATAGGAGAACAACAAAATCCATATAACGGTCAGCGAGTTGACAAAGATTTAGAAAAGGCAAAACAAAAAAAGACAAATAACCCACCCACCCTTAATTGCACGCGATCACCGGATGGGTTGATAAATAAAATAAAAAACAAAATGACTAAATTAAAATTAAAACAAATGGAAAATAAAAAACAATTAAAGCAAATAAATACTAGGTAAGTGAAGTTTATACCACTACTCAAACCTACACATTGCAAAAGTCGTTCATAATAATAAAAAAAAGGCCAAAAGGGGTCACACGACCCTCTCGATCAAAAAGGAAAAACAGAAAAAAAAGCAATGGCATCACTGCTCACGGGACCAACAATAATCACATAGAAGCCCAAGTACATGAATGAAACAACGGCCCAGGAAGAAATGAAAAGCCTGAAGGAAATATGCCCTAGAGGCAATAATAAAGTTATTATTTATTTCCTTATATCATGATAAATGTTTATTATTCATGCTAGAATTGTATTAACCGGAAACATAATACATGTGTGAATACATAGACAAACAGAGTGTCACTAGTATGCCTCTACTTGACTAGCTCGTTAATCAAAGATGGTTATGTTTCCTGACCATGAACAATGAGTTGTTATTTGATTAACGAGGTCACATCATTAGTTGAATGATCTGATTGACATGACCCATTCCATTAGCTTAGCACCTGATCGTTTAGTATGTTGCTATTGCTTTCTTCATGACTTATACATGTTCCTATGACTATGAGATTATGCAACTCCCGTTTACCGGAGGAATACTTTGGGTACTACCAAACGTCACAACGTAACTGGGTGATTATAAAGGAGTACTACAGGTGTCTCCAATGGTCGATGTTGGGTTGGCGTATTTCGAGATTAGGATTTGTCACTCCGATTGTCGGAGAGGTATCTCTGGGCCCTCTCGGTAATACACATCACATAAGCCTTGCAAGCATTGCAACTAATATGTTAGTTGTGAGATGATGTATTACGGAACGAGTAAAGAGACTTGCCGGTAACGAGATTGAACTAGGTATTGGATACCGACGATCAAATCTCGGGCAAGTAACATACCGATGACAAAGGGAACAACGTATGTCGTTATGCGGTCTGACCGATAAAGATCTTCGTAGAATATGTAGGAGCCAATATGGGCATCCAGGTCCCGCTATTGGTTATTGACCGGAAACGTGTCTTGGTCATGTCTACATTGTTCTCGAACCCGTAGGGTCCGCACGCTTAAGGTT
>NW_021225413.1:0-403 GCF_002162155.2 Triticum dicoccoides
CAATATGGGCTGGGCCTCCGGTTAATAGGTTAGTCCCAAAAGTAATATAAAAGTGTATAATAAAGCCCATAATCATTCAAAACAGGTAATATAATAGCATGGAACAATCAAAAATTATAGATACGTTGGAGACGTATCAGTCACCTCCTCAACTTCAAAATCCTCATCCTCTAAATATGAGGTTTTCTTCTTCCTCTACATTGTTGTTGCCTTAGGCAGGTTGCTAGGAGTGCTTATGCTCCCCTCATCATAGCTGCCAGAGGGACTAGTGCCCTCACTCAGATTCACCTGCTCCTCAGACTTATTCTGGCTGTCAATCTGATCAGACATTTTGTCACTTCAAACTAAGAACCGGCCCTGTGAATAGTTATAGATGAAATAGAGTGGATGGGCATCACAAAGT
>NW_021225414.1:0-905 GCF_002162155.2 Triticum dicoccoides
GAATTGGCCAAAACAGCGAGTGTTGATGACAGACACGCAAACACACCCCGCGGATTGTCAATCATGGAAATCGCTCTGGGACGCCAAAACGGTAAGTACTAGTGCACGAAACGGACGAGAATTGGCTAAAATTGTGAGTGTTAATGACCGACACGTAAACGCACCCCAGAGTTCATCAATCGTGGAGATCACTCTGGGACCCCCAAAACTAAGTAACAGTGCAAGAAACGGGCCAAAATCGGCCAAAAATGCGCTTCTTGATGATTGACACGAATGCGCACCATGGGGTTCAACAACCATGGAAATCAATTTGGGGCCCCAAAATGGTGAGTAATAGTCCATGAAACGGGCCAGAATCAACCAAAACTGTGAGTGTTCATGACCGACACGTAAACGCACCTCGCGGTTTGTTAACCGTGGAAATCACTCCGGGAACCCAAAACACTTAGTGTCCACGAAACGGGCCAGAACCGGCCAAAACTGCGAGTGTTGATGATCGACACATAAACGCACCCCGGTGTTCGTCAATCATATGGGAATCACACTGGGACCCAAAACAGAGTAATAGTCCAAGAAACGGGCCAGAATCAGCCAAAACTCTAGTGTTGATGCCAAACAGGTAAGCGCGCCTTGGGGTTCAACAACTATGGATATCACTTAGGACCCCATAACGGTGAGTAATAGTCCACGAAACGCGTTAGAATTGGCCAAAACTGTGAGTGTTTATGACCGACACGTAAACGCACCCCGGGGTTCGTAAATCATGGAAATCACTCCGGGACCCCCAAAACTAAGTAATAGTCCAAGAAACGGGCCAGAATCGGCCAAAACTGTGATTGTTGATGACCTACACTTAAGTGCAGCTTGTGGTTCGACAACCATGGAAATCGCTTTGGGGCCCTAAA
>NW_021225415.1:0-684 GCF_002162155.2 Triticum dicoccoides
CGGCGACTGCGAGCAGCTGGTGACGGCGGCCGGCGGGAGCTGGCGGCGCGTGGCCAGTGCGCGCCGGGCGAGAGAGGCGCGACCGACGAGCAGGGGGCAACACGCGACGGGCGCCGCGTCAACAGCAGAAGGAGCACGTACGCAGACGCTGTGCTGCGGCCATGGCAGGCACCGGCTTGTACAGGCGACTACGGTGACGAATCGAACGGGAGATGAGGGGAATCGGCATGGGGCTCACAGCGGAGGTCGATGGCGCGTTCGGGGAGGCACGAGAGCACAGATCCACGATGAGGCAGCGGTGAAGACCGACGGCCAAGACGAAGGCCACGGCGACGAGGGAGTGGCTCCCCTGCTCGATCCAGCAGTGTAGTCAAAGGAGCAGAAGCCGACGGGGCCCGTGGACCTGCTGGCTTGACACGGGGAGGCTGTTGGCAACACGGGCGGCAAAGAAACGGCGACGGCATGGGCGTCCATGAGTGGATCTGGAGGAGGGAAAAAACGAAAGGTAGAGGAAGGAGAAAGGAGTGGGTGAGTGCGGGGGTGGGAGAGGACCGAGGGGGGCATGGGCGGCCCTTATCCCCTCGCCCTCGACGCCGGTGAGGTGGTTGGGGCGGGACGAGCCCCTGTAGCGACTGGTCGGAGGAACAGGACGAAGAAACCGACCGATCGGGGTTAGGTGGGCTA
>NW_021225416.1:0-3556 GCF_002162155.2 Triticum dicoccoides
TACCGGCAAGTCTCTTTACTCATTCTGTAATACATCATCCCGCAACTAACTCATTTAGTTGCAATGCTTGCAAGGCTTAAGTGATGTGCATTACCGAGAGGGCCCAGAGATACCTCTCCGACAATCGGAGTGACAAAACCTAATCTCGAAATACGCCAACCCAACATGTACCTTTGGAGACACCTGTAGTACTCCTTTATAATCACCCAGTTATGTTGTGACGTTTGGTAGTACCCAAAGTGTTCCTCCGGTACACGGGAGTTGCATAATCTCATAGTTATAGGAACATGTATAAGTCATGAAGAAAGCAATAGCAACATACTAAACGATCGGGTGCTAAGCTAATGGAATGGGTCATGTCAATCAGATCATTCTCTTAATGATGTGATTCCGTTAATCAAATAACAACTCTTTGTTCATGGTTAGGAAACATAACCATCTTTGATTAACGAGCTAGTCAAGTAGAGGCATACTAGTGACACTTTGTTTGTCTATGTATTCACACATGTATTATGTTTCCGGTTAATACAATTCTAGCATGAATAATAAACATTTATCATGATTATAACGAAATAAATAATAACTTTATTATTGCCTCTAGGGCATATTTCCTTCAGAGATCCCATCTTGGCGCCTGTTCCGGAGCTCCGCCAGAGGGGGCATCGATCATGGAGGGCTTCTACATCAACACCATAGCCTCTCCGATGAAGTGTGAGTAGTTGACCTCAGACCTACGGGTCCATAGTTATTACCTAGATGGCTTCTTCTCTCTTTTTGGATCTCAATACAATGTTCTCCCCCTCTCTTGTGGAGAACTATTCGATGTAATCTTCTTTTTGCGGTGTGTTTGTTGAGACCGATGAATAATATTTGAATCTTCTCTGAATTCTTTTATGTATGATTGGTTATCTTTGCAAGTCTCTTCGAATTATCAGTTTGGTTTGGCCTACTAGATTGATCTTTCTTGCAATGGGAGAAGTGCTTAGCTTTGGTTCAATCATGCGGTGTCCTTTCCCAGTAACAGTAGGGGCAGCAAGGCACGTATTGTATTGTTGCCATCGAGGACAACAAGATGGGGTTTTCATCATATTTTATGAGTCTATCCCTCTACATCATGTCATCTTACTTAAGGAGTTAATCTGTATTTAACTTAATACTCTAGATGCATGCTGGATAGCGGTCGATGAGTGGAGTAATAGTAGTAGATGCAGGCAGGAGTCGGTCTACTTGTCTCGGACGTGATGCCTATATACATGATCTTACCTAGATAATCTCATAACTATGCTCAATTCTGTCAATTGCTCAATAGTAATTTGTTCACCCACCATAGAATACTTAAGCTCTCGAGAGAAGCCACCAGTGAAACTTATGGCCCCCGGGTCTATCTTTATCATATTAATCTCCTACTACTTAGTTATTTCCTATGGTTTTTTACTTTGCCTTTATTTTACTTTGCATCTTTATCACAAAAATACTAAAAAAATTATCATTATCATATCTATCAAATCTCACTCTCGTAAGTGGCCGTGTAGGGATTGACAACCCCTATTCGCGTTGGTTGCGAGGATTTATTTGTTTTGTGCAGCTATGAGGGACTGGCGCATAGCCTCCTACTGGATTGATACCTTGGTTCTCAAAACCTGAGGGAAATACTTACGCTACTTTGCTGCATCATCCCTCACTCTTCGGGAAAACCAACGCAATGCTCAAGAGGTAGCAAGGGTTGCTTTTTGTCGACGATCTGATGTTTCAACCTTGTTTTCCAGGCGGCCAACGCGTCGCTAAACTTGGTCATGGCGTGTTTGTTTATCTTCTTCATTGCCAGGTCCTTATCTGGATCTTTATTATCCTTTTCATTACGGTCCGGGAACAAGAATATCTGGTGCAGCTTCTTTAGGAGGGAGGGCCTCATATTATCTATTTTCTATAGTTTCCCATCGTTGATCGTGGCAGTTGTCCATACAATGCAACCTATTTGATTGTCGTAGCACGATCGCGCTTCCTGGGGCGCTATTGTCTCAAAAATACCGTCGGCCATCTCCGTGACCACCAGTCTAGTACTCATGAGCTGGTTTGGGCGCCGTGGCCTCTTTGCTTTCGGTTCTAGACCAACTCCGCTAGTCTCGGCGCCGGTCTCAGTCTCATCGCCGGTCTGCATGTCGGTATCAGTCACCGATGCGACAACACAGTCGCTGCAACATGGGTAAGGGAGACCACATCAGTGCTGGGGGGTCCGAAAATTGGGACACACTTTCGCGCATCGCGGGCCGCCTCTCAGACAGCTACTAGGGAGGCGGCGGAGTACCTGGGTGCGCGGTGAATCCCCGGGAACTCGGTGACCAACTTCCTTCCTGTGTGGCGCATGGAGATAACGACGACCCCGGCGAAGAGCAGCTTAGCCGCGAGCTGCACAGCCTCGTCCACCTCCTAAGTTGGGACCTCCGCGCGAGCGTTGCGGGGCCGCCGCTCGGATGGCTTCTGGAAGGCGGTTGTACATGGGCACAGGGTGAATCCCGGCGAGAGATGGCCATTGGCGCACGCAAGTAGACGACGACGTCCCCGACGAAGAGCAGCCCGGCTAGCTCGCCTCACTCTCCTTTGATTAGAAATGAAAGATTGGGAAGAAGCAGACTTGAACCTGCAGGGAAAGGATAAGGTGACGATGCACTCTCCACTCGTTCGGAGCGACATGCGTACTGAATGTATGAGAAACGTGACGTGGCAGAGACCCCAAGTTACTCCCTCCATTTTTTTTAGTCTGCATATAAAGTTTGGTCAAAGTCAGGATTTGTAAATTTTAACTAACTTTATAATAAAAAATATCAACATTCACAATATGAAATCAATATTGACAGATGCGTCATGAAATGTATTTCCATACTATATAGTTTTGGTATTGTAGATGTTCATATTTTTTTATATAAATGGGAAGTAGAGGCACTCTTCCATATAATGAAGTTTATAATATATGTGCTTATATTGTACTACAATTGTTTGAATAGCTTAGCATATGTTCAGATGTATGATATCTGTAATTTAAGCTCTTGAATTTTACATATAAATATTTATTAATAAATATGTACCCCTATAATAGCTAGGCCGTGCAGTTGCACGGGTAGATGACTAGTGATTACAATCTTGTTTGTGTGCAAGTCAAGCTTATCTAGTTTACACGTAACAACTTGTAGAACATTACAAAATTTATGCTTGCTAATAACTTCTAGAACACTACAACACATGACATGTAAAAGGAATTTGACGAGTCATGGCCTACTAAAGCAAGTTACATTACTAGTCTTATCTAACAGACCACACAAGATTACAAACTAAGTACCGTGACAGCCATGCTTATCTAGTTTATGCGTAACAATTTGCAGAAAATTACAAACTTAGTTTCAGAAAAATAGGCAATCTAGATTAGTGTTTGAGCTGTAAAGTGAATAAGATGAGTCATGCATGTTATCACACCTTTTTGGTGGTGGAATGATAGTGCAACAACAAGGAACTTTAATGACCAGTCCAAGAATACACTTGTAAGTAGTGCCACCAAACAGAA
>NW_021225417.1:0-3054 GCF_002162155.2 Triticum dicoccoides
TGGAGGAAGTCCATGGTCAACTTGCTCTTGTTGAACTTGAGGTTCAGGTGGAGCGTGACGAGCTTGTGGAGGATATTGAGGAACTTGTCGTTGCACACGCGGTTGATAGTTCCTCTCTTGGATTTCTTCTCGAAGGGATTCCTCTTGATTGCGCCGTTCGTGATTGCGGTTGGCGATGGCTTGACTTGATTCTTGAAGAGCACGTTGCGCCTCAAGAGCTTGCGCTTCTCATTGATGTTGTTGAAGATGTTGGGCCTCGGCATCTTGTTCCTCTTGGTGTAGACGCGCTCGTTCTTCCTCTTGGCGCCGTCGTCGTTGTCGTTCTTGAGCTTGCGCAAACGCGACTTGGTTTGAGTGAGGACGAACGTCTTGCTCATCGACTTGCTCTTTGGCATGCTTGTCATGTAGCGGGTTGCGAGATGCATGATGGTCTTGACGCGCAGTCCGTCGAAGAGTGCTTGATGTCGGTGTACTTGAGCCGGAGAAGGTGTCGTTGGAGTGTCAACTTGAGCGGCTCCGTCTTGAGGATGAGGTAGTAGAAGGAGGACGGGTCACCAACAAGGCGCGAATCTCGTCCATCCTTGCGTCGTTCTCTTGCTTGTGCGCGTCGAGCTTGTTGTCGAAATAGTCCTTGGTACGTTGCTCGGAGAGTCGCAAGTTGGTGGTGAGGTTGTCGATGTATTTGTTCATAGCTTGTTGCTCTTGATGCAACGCTCGTTGTGCAGCAAAGAGGTGGCTCTTGGTGACATATGATGGCATGTCGTCGTCTTGCTCAATGAAGAGTGGGTTGTTAGAAGTACTCGGCCTATCCATCATTCCAAGCACAATGTGAGTGGTAGAAAGAGAAGAACTTATACCAATGTACCTTGACCGATGTTGATGATGAATCAAGTTCACTCAAATGTGGACAATGAAATAGCACTATTGGTACCAATCGTTGTCGGTTCTCACACCTACACACGTAAAAGCTTATGGAGGAGCTTGGTTAGGATGGTGGCACAAAATTTGATGCAATAGTAAGTGAGCTTCAATAATGTTGGAAAAGGTTCACAAATTTGCAAATGCAACGAGTAGACCAAGCAAGTAATGGTACACGGAAACACACACGCAAATAGATAAGTGGGATTGTGCAAACCAAAAGTGAGCCAAAATGTGGAGACCACGAAAATGCTCTTGTTGCACAATACTAGAGAGACGCTAGCACTATTGCACAATAGGCGGATACGGAACTTGTGCACAACCTACTAGGCAAAAATGCAACTATCTCTATCCCACGTATGCTATATGTATGGTATTTCGGTGCTATGATCCAAGATGATCCAATATGACAATCTTAATGTAGTATGATGCTAAGTTTCTTGCTCATAAGCTCTTTGCTTATCTTTCCTCTTTGCTTAAAAGATTGGGTGTCTCTTTCACTTGTGAGCTCTTTTCTCATGCAAAATTTCACGAACCAAGATAGCAATTGTGTATGCGATGACAACTTTGTAACACACAAGTTGATCCCAAGATATGCACCACTATGGTATGGTATGTATGCTATGGAGTATGATCACTAATGTGCACAAGTCACGTTGCTGGCAATACTCAACGGCTAGTCTCGATGGGTAACCTACGCAAAAATGAGGCAATGTGGGTATCAATGCAATTGCAAGGTATGACAAAGATGTCGTCGATGTTACCGTCCTTGGCGATGATGAGACCCTTGCGAAGATGAGTCGTGGTGATGATGAAGTCGGACCGTACCTAGATAGCCGAAACACAAAAGGATACGGGAGCCACAACTCAAAATCTCAAGGACCAAAACGTGTCAAAATCGTCATAGGAGGTATCGGGGAGGATGGTGGTGTATGTGGGTTTGGAAGATGTGGTAGAAGGTGGGGTTGTGGTGTTGCCCGAACTGATCAAAATGCAGTTTCATTAGAGTTTCACGGACGTCCTGATAGAAGCAAATGTGTCCCATCTTTCGATGTGATGGTGGCTATCATTTTCTATGGGAGTCGACCTTGACGATCCGACTACGAACGTGCGTGACGTCGTGCCTTAGCAATCGCTAAACCAACTTCCGAAGGGTTATTGACCACACCGGAGCACGATCAACCTGAGCACGAGGGTCTGTTTCCTGCGAGCAAACGAAGAACAAGCAAGAAACTGAGATTGCAATCTGGATATTGCAAATATAAGATGTGATGAGGACATGACTACCTTGGATATGACCAAAAATATTGCATATATGCATATTTGTCAGGTGATTTCTAGTGCAAACTATTCAATAATCTATTTATGTTATCCAGAACAAAAATACTTCACACACTTTTGTGTTTTGTCTAATTGCAGGTGTATGGGACATTTGTACAATCCACATATGAAGATAAGGAAGAAAGAGATGTTTATTTGCTGTCCAAAAAGTTCTCTCACGTCACTTTTGGCCCAAGAGAAGATAGAGTCCAAGTCTCTCACGTTCTGGATTCAGATTCGGACTGCACAGACATAACTGACTCAAAACGCACACAAGTTTTTCATACGGACTCCGAATGATGAGGACATCAATACAATTGTTACACCCACAGCCCCTGCTGCTATACATACTGGACCAATTACTAGAGCTCGTGCACGCCAACTAAATTACCAGGTACTTTCGTTTCTTGGTAATGATTCTAATGTTTATGAGAATATGATGCTGCCTAAATTGGATACATTTGTTTTGCTTACAAATGAAGGGCCTAGCTTGGAGAAGGATGAACATTGAGCAAGAACAAGCATGGAGATGATGGCATGCACAAGGAAAACAAGAACGGAGTTACAAGTGATGATTTCAGGACTTTGAAGCCACCATAATGGGTGCATGAAGCCTTGGACGAAATATACAAGATGCCATTTCATAAATTTCGTCCCGAGGCTATTTTAGGTGCTGCGTCACCTTATTATTGGGCCAGGCCCATGTAATTTCGAAATACATAAGTATAGGCTATTTTTAGAGTCCGTATGTGTGGGGAAACAAGAGATAGGGTTGATTTCGGACCCCTCCACCAAGGGCCACGAAATTCCCCCCCC
>NW_021225418.1:0-1865 GCF_002162155.2 Triticum dicoccoides
TTTTTTTTAATTCTTTTGCCACTGTTTTGAATTAAAATAATAATTCAAACAATGCCAAAGCTCCTCTGAATATTTTATATTGCTAGATGGACTTTTCCAAAAGCTTATAAAATATTTCAGGGGGTATTTGAAATTATATTCTAATTATATGAATATAATTCAAATTCAAATAGCTAATGAATTAAATCCAAAGTCCCAAAAATAAATCCTTAAAAATGTTCAATATTTTGGTTGGGACCAGAACCCTTACCAAAAATTATCAAACATTTAAGAAGAGCCTTTTGGAGCAATGAATGAGATTTCTAGGGTTTTTGCCCCTCTTTTATTTAGGGTTTTGAGGCTTCCAATATTCCTCAATTCAAGTTTCAAAAATATAGACATGATGCACACATGAAGCTAGCCTAGAGCAATGCCAGAAACTAGGGATGTGACAGTGCCTGTGAAGAGGTTTCTGGCCGCTGAGAAGGGGAAGGCTCGCCAGGAAGGGCCTGGCTCTCCTCCGCCCAATCGCAGACGCGGTCGCCCTCGCAAGCACTCCGTGACCCCCACCGTGGCTCCCCGCGGCCGCGGCGCTGGCCCTTCATGTGGTGGGGGCCGCCCATGTCGAGGCAGCCTGGTTGGTGGAGCGAGGCATGATGTGGCCGCGTGGCCTCCCTGACCATGCTTCCACTCGGCGGAGGTGCTGCCGGAATTTGTCGTGTGGTCGGAAAATCCAGCTGGCAACTGGCTTAAGCTCCCGTGCTTCTTCGTCGACGAGCTGCCGGCCGCTGGCCCAGGTGGGCTCTGGTTGCAGGCGGACGGCTGCTGCAGCAAGGCCTCCTGGGTCGTGGTGGAGGTCTCCGTCACCGGCAACGCAGCCTTGGCCCGAGGCTGGTAGATGTTTGCCCGCGCACGCGGTCTAGGTAGGCGGTGCACCCTACACTTCAAGTATGATGGTGACGTGACCCTCTATGTGAGGGTGTTCGGAGAGGATGGCCGCCGCGTTGGGTGCTGCCCTGAAGACAACGACGGCGACGAGGTGCTCGGTCTTGGCAACGGTCGTGATGAGGGTGAGATGAACTCGCTCCCGGCAGCGACTGCGGCTCGTCAAGCTACGGCGGCTCTTCTTCCGGTGACAGCTCCTCCAGCGGCGGCTACGATCAACCGCCACGCCGCCGTGCCCGCCTCGAGGGCGGTGGTGGGTCGTCCCGTCGCCACGCTTTGGTGAAGCGCGAGGTGGGGTCTGGTTGAGCTCAGGAGGTCGCCGTAGATCCCTCTTTGCGAACTGCTGTGAGGCGCGTGCTGCTTTTGTTTTGTTTTCCTTTCTTTCTGCATTGAGAGAGACAAGTATGGGGCCCCACGGGGGCGTGCAACAAACTATGATTTCTTAGTTAACATGCTGCATTTATTATTCCTGTGATGTGTCATGGCGTCATTGTTGTACGTCGACATGTAGGAACAACTTAGCTTGGCATGTTTGAAGTAGTTTCCGCCTCGCGAGGTGCCCGCTTCAGGCCCTGCCAGGCGCCTGAGGAGCTGCAAGAAACTCGTTAAGAGACTGTCATTTTCTAAACCCTGGTCGCAAGGGCTGCCGGCCGTGGCCCGGCGTTCCGTGTCGCGGTACCCGAGGGGCACGGACTGAGAGGGGTGCTCCTTCTGTGAATTCAAAGAGAGTGCCTCACGAAAATCAGAAGAAAAATGCCCACGAGGGCGCCCGTACAGCCCCCTCGTGAGGTATGCCAGAGAGAGCACGTCAGACAAAGAGCCGAAGACAAAAAACGGAGGCAGAAGGCGATGGAACAGAACCGGCAAAGAACAACAGAAGCAACTTTAATCAAGGTTCAACCAAGGAAGAGCGAGCCAACTGCAGAAAGCAAATGAAAAGC
>NW_021225419.1:0-2165 GCF_002162155.2 Triticum dicoccoides
TGGTGCTCCTTCAGGTTTGGCAATCACCCTCTTATTTTTTATGTCTGATGCACAAGAACAACATTTGAGTGAAAAAACATGGTATGATGACAGATGGAATATATATTGATAATGGATGGGCATGGCATATTGACATATATGATGAGTAAACTAAGCAGATGGCGGTGCCACAAAGTAGAATAAATGCAAGACACCTTATAGAAGATACGCGCAATCAGTAAAACCTTGCCAAATTAGAACAGGCACCTTGATGGGTGAACAGGACATGCCATTTTCCTTTGACTCTTCGAGGTCAGGATAGTCATTAGGATCAGATTCTGAGCAAGAATCTACAGGTGGGGAGCATATGTGTTTCATTGCATCTAGAATGGCACTCAATGCCTTGGTCCCAATTTTGTAAGTCATTGAAGTGTTCCACAATATTCTTCTAATGCGCGGATTTTGATATTCACTGTGATTACGTATAATATTTGAGAAGCATGAAAACATAAAAAGTTGCGATATTATCTTTGTAATGTATAGGATATTCTAATATAGGGGCGCCCTGTAAACCCTTGTGTGCTATCACTGGATTCTGATGAAAGAGACCATGTGTACTGTAATATGGTGCGTGCATTAATATAATCTGGTGCAAGTACAAAAAAAATAGGCTCCAGAAGTAAGGGGTTCCTCTGGCATGATGAAATATTCGTTGCCAAGGCTCTCGTCTTCTTCGGAGATCGGTAAATAGTTACTATCCTCCGAGCCCTCATTCCCGATAGGATCGTCGGGGTTGACTTTCCCATCCTCCCTCTCATCATGCTCGGATGTTGGTTCGATAGGGGCTTCTTGGTCTTCGGCATTATCCGGAGTATTATTGTCTCCGGTGCCGGTATTGCTATCTTTTTCGCGACGTGATTTCGAGCGGCGCCGCTGACATCGACGCTTTGGTGGTGCCACGGGAGGCTTGTCCTCGACTGGATCCTTCCCACCTTCACCGTCATCCTCGTTGGGTGTGTCCACCATGTACACGTTATATGTGGAAGTGGCTATCCAGCGCCCGTTAAATGGTGGGTTGTGGCTTTGCTCTTCTCTGGCATCGTCGTCCATGCTGTAGATGTCTTCGGAAGCGTAATCGAGCATGTCGGTTAAGTCCTCGACAGTGGCGATGAAGTGGGTGGTAGGTGGGACGTAAAATTCCCCTCTCTCAGCCCCTAGTGTGGGCTGGGCATAGTTTGACAACGATTCTTCTGCAATGGTGAGAGATTGCATTAAGGCCAGGGCCTCGTTTAAGAATTAGGTTTGGAAAGGGAAGTGAGAGTCCGTGGAGCAGGGCGGGACAGAAGTTCCCTGGCCAAGCTCACATAACACGGACCTCGAAAGTTCGGAGTTGGTGTTTGAAGGCGAGTCCAGCTCGATGAGGATAGAGGGAGCCTGGCGTGGCTCCAGGACTGCCGGTGATGCAATCCGCTCCAGTTCTTTGGTGCCAGGCTCTATAGCCGCAGAGAGTCCGGTGGGCTTTAAACTCCCATCTTCGGACCTGGTGGTATGCTCCGGATCTTTGGTAGGAGCGGTGATTGGGGGCGTGAACCCTTGGAAGATTAAGTCTCCTCTGATGTTAGCGACATAGTTCAGATTTCCAAAACTGATCTAATGACCAGGGGCATAGTTGTCGATCTGCTCCAAATGGCCGATCGAGTTGGCACGCAGTGCGAAGCCACCGTATACAAAGATTTGGCCAGGAAGAAAGATCTCCCTCGAGGCGGTATTGTTGTAGATGATCGATGGAGCCATCGAGCCTTCCAATGACGTCATAGTGGAACATTCAAGGAAAGCACCAATGTCGGTGTCAAAACCGGCAGATCTTGCATAGGTGGTCCCGAACTGTGCGTCTAAGGATCGAAGGTAATAGGAGGCAGGGGACACGATGTTTACCCAGGTTCGGGCCATCTTAATCGAGGTAATACCCTACTTCCTGCTTGGTTGACTTTGATGAGTATAGGGGTTACAAGAGTTGATCTACCTCAAGATCGTAATGGCTAAGCCCTAGATGTCTAGCATGTATGATTGTGATTGTTCTTTCTATGGACTATGCCCTCTGGTTTATATAAGCATCGGAGGGGACTAGGGTTGCACAAAGTCGGTTTACAGATAAAGGAAACTCTACATCTGGACGCCAAGCTTGC
>NW_021225420.1:0-1045 GCF_002162155.2 Triticum dicoccoides
TACCGATGATGTGATCGTTGACACTGATGAAGACTCAATGTTATCTTCAGAAGTGCCAGGCAAGCAAAACCCCCTTGTTCATTCCGATACAATCCCACTCTCTCGCTCCTGCTCTCTTTTACTGCATTAGGACAACACCGATTCAACTGTTACATGCTGCGGTAGTTGAACCCCTTTATCCTCTGCATGACCTGTCATTGCCACAGTAAATAGATGAAACCCACTAGCATGAGTAGGAGTTGTTTGAGCCCTGTTGTGCCTACTCATTCATGTTTGTTTGTCATGCCTGCTACTGCTTAGAGTTGAGTCAGGTCTGATTCATCGGGGATGAATCAGAGGTGTGTGAACATGTCCTACTGTGTGTGAGCTAAGTGTGTGAACACGATTTGGTAAAGGTAGCAGTGAGAGGCCATGTAGGAGTACATGGTGGGTTGTCTCATTGCAGCCGTCCTCAGGAACTGAGTTCTGTGTTTGTGATCCATGATTCAGCTACTACCATACATTGGGCCCTGAAATATGACCCTGCTCGACTTCTTATTCACCCTTGTCCTCTGTCCAGGAGTTGCAAGTAGTTTCTGGTGTTTGTAGTATGCTGGAGGCCGTGGACAGCACTGACCGTAGGGGTGGGCTGTGATGCGGTAGGCACGTGGCCGGGTAAACCGGGCGCCCGTTTGGTGTCACGGAACCCTGTTCACATCGTTTGGGGCTGTGAGCGAAACTCCGGCCGGATCTCCTCATGGATGGAACCCGAATAGGCGATAAACCTGGACTAGAGACTTGAGTGTTTAGGTAGGTCGTGGTCTACACCCACGTCGGCTTTCGCTTGAAGTCTGCCGAGCACATGACGTGTGCAGACGCTAAGTGGTGGAAACATGTATGAAGAAGTACACCCCTGCAGGGTTAATATCATCTATTCGAATAGCCGTGTCCGCGGTAAAGGACTTCTGGATTGCTTATATCAGTTCATAGACAAGTGAAAGTGGATACTCTAAAATACGCAAGATAAGCGTGAGTGCTATGGATGGCGTTCTCGTAGGGAGACGGG
>NW_021225421.1:0-388 GCF_002162155.2 Triticum dicoccoides
TTTTTTTGGTGTTTATATGATTAAATAGATACTTATTTACCTATAAATGATTTTTGGAAAAAATAAAGAGCAAACTATGAGGTACCTACAGTTCAAATTTGACCCGCTTCCAACTGAATCGACGACAATTTGTCTTTTTCACCAGAGGTGGATCAAAACTTTTTTCACCCAACCATTTTGTCAATTGTGCATTATATATGGCCTAGTATTTTATAAAATTGATTTGTTCCATTTTTGCAACAATTATTTGGTAGTTCCTTCACAAAAAAAACCTCCTTTTGGGCACTCGGAAAATGAAAAATGGCTCTTTTGTGCAATGAAAGTGAAAACTCCCCAAATCAAAATTGTTTGGATTTCCAATATGCACCCTTGTGCACAATATGAGATC
>NW_021225422.1:0-2845 GCF_002162155.2 Triticum dicoccoides
ATTCCGAGACTGATCGGGTCTTCCTGGGAGAAGGTCTATTCCTTCGTTGATCGCGAGAGCTTGTCATGGGCTAAGTTGGGACACCCCTGCAGGGTATAAACTTTCGAGAGCCGTGCCCGCGGTTATGTGGCAGATGGGAATTTGTTAATGTCCGGTTGTAGATAACTTGACACCAGATCCGAATTAAAATGCATCAACCGTGTGTGTAGCCGTGATGGTCTCTTCTCGGTGGAGTCCGGGAAGTGAACACGGTTTCTGGGTTATGTTTGACGTAAGTAGGTGTTCAGGATCACCTCTTGATCATTGCTAACTTCACGACCATTCCATTTGCTCTCTTCTCGCTCTCTTTTGCGTATGTTAGCCACCATATCATGCTTAGTCGCTGCTGCAACCTCACCACTTTACCCCTTCCTTTCCTATTTAGCTTTGCTAGTCTTGATACCCATGGTAATGGGATTGCTGAGTCCTCGTGGCTCACAGATTACTACAACAACAGTTGCAGGTACAGGTTTTGCGATGATCTTGACGCGAGAGCGATGTTTGCTTCTTTTGGAGTTATTCTTCTGCTTCTTCTTCGATCAGGGGATAGCTTCCAGGTCGGCAGCCTGGGCTAGCAGGGTGGATATTGTTCGAGTTTCTGTTTATGTATCATCCATAGTCGGATGTTGATCTCTTGTATGTTGATATTGTATTCGTGTGGCATTGTATGCCTTTTGTATGTATCCCCATCTATTTATGTAATGTTGATGTAATGATATCCACCTTGCAAAAGCGTTCCAATATGCGGGTCTATCCTTGGTGGGACCTTCGAGTTCCTTTTGGATAGGGTCGCATATTGGGCGTGACAGCCTGGGACACTAGCCCGGTCGGCTCTTTAAAGCCGCGAGGGCCACGAGGGCCTGAGCCGCCGCCACCTCACCCAAAACCCTAGCACCCCACCCCGCCTCGAAATCCGCGCCACCGCTGCCGCCACCGGATTCACCGCCACCGCGCCGTCTCGCCGTCGTTGCCGCCGTGCTGCGCCACCCCGCCGCCCGTCGCCGGAGTTGCCCGCCGCCGCCGCCCGTCCCAAGGTAGCCACCGGTTTTCGTTAGAAAACCTTATGTTTTTTTCGAAAACCCTAGTTTATTTTATATAGATCGGTTTTATTTTTTTCCCTGATTTTGTTATTTAGTGAACGCTCATCCATATGTTCGTTTTAACAAATGATGTTCACCCGTTAGCCGCAGACAGCGAACGTTCGTTCATTAGCCTGTTCGTTAATTTTTCTTTTTCCAGGGTTTCCCGCGATTATTTTCGATCACGATTTCTGCCCTGATTTCCGTTTTAGTTTATCTTTTCGCTCGTTTATCTAAATCAGGCGATTCAAGCGCCCAGATCGTCGTCTCGAAGCCCTCTTTCTATTTAATCAACTTGAACAAGATTTTGGTACTGTAAAATTTGACTTACGTCCAGTTTAGTAATCGGATCATGTTTCTTTCGCAGTTTGAGTTTCGTTGCTTCGTTTGATATGATTCTTTTTGCAAACCAGAGTTCTTAAGTTGAACTTTCTGGTTAGATCTCTTATTTGAGTTTTACCCGTGCTTATAGTTGTGTGCTTATTGTATGCTTGTTTGTTTGCGATAGAGTACCCGGAGTGCGAAGCGTGCTACTACGAGTCTCTAGGTTTCACGGATCATCAGCAAGGCAAGTAAAACTTTGATCATACCTCTTTACTACCTAGTTTTATTGCATTAGATCAACCCTCAAACATTGCATGGTTAGGATCTGTTTAACATGTGGGTTTTGGGAAGTAGATGATGAGGTAGAACCTATTGCCCTGTTTATTATCAAACCTTTGGGAGTTACTTCTACATTGCTTATATTGCTATGCTATGCACGTAGACGTGGTTTGGTTTGAGTGATTCATGACAGATGTGAGTATTGTTAATTAATGGTTAACTTAAGGTGGCAACTTAAATACACATCTGGGTGGATTGCTTGAGGCACCCTGGAGTACCCAGTGGTTGTCAGGGCACCTGGAGAATCCAGTGTTGTCCTACGATATCCTGGAGTACTCATGTGATCATCCTACGGTCAGCCACCCATGCTCAAAGGGATCATAAGATTGTTCATGCTAGAAACTTCCGTGTGCAGCCACAAGCCAATATGGGCTCTAGCATAGTTGAGTAAGTTGTGTGAAGCTCTTGAAGAGGTAGACTAGCAGATGTAGTGGGTTGTAGGTGGTACTTTCTGTCCAGAGTATAGAGTTAATGCTTTAGAAAGACTATGTCTTGAATCTCCGACCATGGATGTATTCGAGTCTTGTGGGGAAAAGTGCGCAAACCTCTGCAGAGTGTACAAACTAATCATGGTTAGTCGTGCCCCCGGTTATGGACGTTTTGAGTATCTAGTTCTTGGATTATCATGTTGATCTCATCACTCTAATTATAACTTGATTGGGTTAAGAATGATGTTTAATTGGGATTGAGTTGGAGGAACCTTCTCAATGTTTAACAACCACCATGATAGTTAAATAAAGTTTTTCCTTTGTTGTAGGAAAAAATTGGCTTTATGCAAAACTGTAACCATAGAGCTTTCCACCAGCCATATATGCATGTAGTGATAGCATTCAATCTGTTCATTACTCTATGTGTTATATTGCCAGCATATTCCATGTGTTGACCCGTTTCGGGCTGCAACATTCATGTTGCATACTTTTCAGACGACGAGAAGGTGCCATAGGTCGTTGTCTTTCACTCAGTGATGTCGTTGGAGTTGATGGACTCACTTTATCTTCCAAGCCTTCCGCTGTTATGGATTTTAGATGGCCTTAAGCCATATTATTGTAATAAGTTTCTCTTTT
>NW_021225423.1:0-467 GCF_002162155.2 Triticum dicoccoides
TTTTAGTTAATTAGGTGGGTGGCCCACCAGTCAGTGACTGTGCTGCCCAGTCAGCACAGTTGACCGGGGTCAACGGGTCAGCTAGGCCCCTGGGGCCCACTGGCAGTGACACATGGGTGGGCCCCAAGCCAGCCATATCTATGGCGGTGCTAGAGGGGTTCCAGCGACTCGATTTCAAGGTGGTGACGTGCCGTAGTTGGCCGGAATATGCGCACAGGGAGTCTCCGGCCCCGTTGGTTGGCTCGTTCAAAAGAGCAAGCGATGTCGCATTGTTTGGTGTCGGTGGGAGTGGCTGAGATGGTCGGAGTTGAGCGGAACATCATCGGCGGCGGTGGTGGCGTTTGCTGATCTTCGTCGCTATGGGGCACGACAAAGGCAGTGGATGGTGGCGTTGGGTTGCTAGGGAGAAGCTGAGCACGATGCTGTGCTCGGACGCGAGCAGTGGCCACGGCAGCGAGCTCTACCGC
>NW_021225424.1:0-1652 GCF_002162155.2 Triticum dicoccoides
TTTTCTTGGACAATAGGTAAGAAAATAAATCTAATCTAGGAAAACTGGAAATTCTCACCGAGCAACCTGAAAACTGATACCACTTGATAGAGGCGAGGGTCCCGATCTTTCGATGAGATGATAACTATCGATTTGGTGGAGACGACTTTGACGATCCGACTACAAACGTGCACGATGTTGCGCCTTAGCAACCGCTAAACCAATCTCCTGAGGTTACTGACGATGCTGGAAGCACGGTCAGCCTGACCACGAAGGTCTATTCCTGCAAGCAATCGAAGAACGAGCAAGAATATGATAAAGCAATCTGAATATCGCAAATATATATGAAGTATTGATAATGGTGGGGATCCGGAAGCGGTCTTGGTCTGGTCGTTGGACACAAACGAAGTACACGAAGTTGCAATGGCTAACTTTTAACTAAACAAATCCCAAGGAAAAAGCTACTAGATGGGGTGGCGGACAAGGAGGTGGGAGGACGTCCAAAGGCAGCCTAAAACTAACCCTAGGCCGTACAAGGCTCATGGGCCCAAGTGGAGGTGATGCAACACCTTTGGGCTTGTAGTTTGACTCGGATTCTGCTGCAATGTCAGATTGTTTCGTCCGTAACTCAACGCTCCAGACGAATTTGAAGGTGAATCCAATTGGGATGGAAAGAGCACGAAATCTAGTTTCCAACAAGAAAAGAATCACCCAATTCAGAGTCTGTATGAAAAAGTTGTTGGCGTTTTGAGTCAGGTATATCTGTGCAGTCCGAATCTGAATCCAGAACGTGAGAGACTTGGACTCTATCTTTTCTTGGCCCAAAAGTGACGTGAGAGGACTTTTTGAACACAACCTAAACATCTCCTTTTCCCTTATCTTCATATGTGGATTGTACAAATGTCCCATACACCTGCAATTAGACAAAACACAAAAGTGTGTGAAGTATTTTTGTTCTGGATAGCATAAATAGACTATTGAATAGTTTGCATTAGAAATCACCTGACAAATATGCATGTATGCAATATTTTTGGTCGTATCCAAGATAGTCATGTCCTCATCATTAGGTTTGCCAAGGGCCTCCTTTTATAGATTAAGGGGTCACCACAATGGCAAAGTAGTCATCATGCATTGATAAGATAACAAACAGTGCTATCATACCTAACCCTACAGGATGACATGGTGCATTAAATGTGCCGCTTAACGTCACATTGTCGCTTGCCAGACAAACCTTGCCGGGTTGTTTTGCTAGCTTCACACCTGCTCGCTTGACACGTCACAGGACGTGTGTCGTTGGTAGGCATTTCCCGTAGAAAGAGGCTGCCAGGTGGCGAATGGCTGTCACTTAGTCACTTTGCGGCTTGACACCGCATTGATTGACGACGTGGGCCGTGGTGGAGTAGTTTAGTGAGCTGGTTTTGCCATCGCAAGTCCCGGCAGGCATTGCTAGGAGGTCTTGGACGTTTTCTTCTAGGGTTGACCCCGCCCTCGCCGAGCTCGGCTGTCCAGCAAGGGAGGCTTTTCTCCTGGTGGTGTCTTGCTTCTCTAGCTCGATTTTGGTCCTCTTGATCTGCATGTTTGATGAGGACATCAATACAATTGTTACACCCACAGCCCCTCCTGCTATACATACTGGACCAATTACTAGAGCTCGTGCACGCCAACTAAATTAC
>NW_021225425.1:0-1547 GCF_002162155.2 Triticum dicoccoides
TACATATTCCATCCTCGCATCATGTGTTTGCCTTTCATCCGAGTAGTGTTCATCAGTATCATGCATGAATGAGTTCTGAAGAGCGAATTTTATTCCTTTTTCTTATCGGTTTGACTTCACAATGCAAAATCATTACAGCTGAAGGAAATTAGTCTGGGAGTGGATGATGGTCGTCCTTCGGAGCAACTCAAACAGGGGGTCTCTAAAGATTCTACTCCGCCATCCTCCCAACAAGATTCGCAAGACAACACAAGGCTGGACAGTCAACGTAGCTGTGTAGATGATGAGCACATCTCCCCTACTCCACCATCATAGGTGCTTGCTCTAACTTGATACTATTATATGTGGTTGCATGTTGCGTATGATGTCTAGCTTGTATTGCTTCTAACTTGAATTGCATCTGCTTACTTTACACATAATGCCTATGAATATGACACGTGTTCCTATTTCTAGAACATACGTGTACATGATGAGCACATCTCCCCTACTCCACCATCACAGGTGCTTGCTCTTACTTGGAACTGCTATACGTGGTTGCGTTTTCCGTATGATGTCTAGTTTGTATTGCTTCTGATTATGTAGAATTGCATCTGCGTAGCTTACAACTTATACCTGCAACGATCACTTACCCATAAGACACATTTAACTTGGGACTGTGATGTAGGTTGCATCTTGCATTGTCTTCTAGCTTGTACTGCTTCTAATTTCTTGAAATGGCACTTACGACGAGACACTTTTTACCTGATAGAGTGATATTGGTTGCATGTTCATATGGTGCCTAGCTTTCATTTCTTCTAATTTTGTTGAAATGCCTTCCGCTTACTTATTTTTCATACATATTCCATCCTCCTATCGTACGTGTGAATATGAAACGCTGTCTTTTTTTGTATATATTCCATCCTCCTATCCTGTGCTTGCCTTACATCAAAGTAGTGTTCGTCTGTATCATGCATCAACCAGTTATGCAGAGCTAATTTTATTCATCTTCTTGTGGTTTTGACTTCATAAGGCAATATCAGAAAATAGGAAGGAAAAGAGTAAGTTAGGGGATGTTGGTGGTACTTCGCACCGACACAAACAGAGACTCTCTAGATTTGCCACTGCTACTGCTAATGAAGTTGAAGTCCCAAGTCTACATGATGAGTTCATCTCCCGCACTCCACCATCGCAGGTGCTTGCTCTAAGTTGATAGTGTGATAATTGGTTTCATGTTGCATATGTTGTCTAGCCTGTATTTCTTCTATTTTGATTAAATTGCACCTGCTGAGTTTATACGTTATACATGTGCATATGACATGGCTTTCTGTGTCTAGAATACACTGCATCTATCTATCATACCATGTTCTTACATCAAAGTACTGTTGTTGTGTATCCCGCATCAGTAACTCATGATTGGACGCTTTTAACATGGCAGTTTGATAGTGGTTGCATCTTGCATTGATTTCTACGTTGTACTGCTTCTAATTTTTCGAATTGCCACTAATGACAAGACACTTTTAACTTGGCAGAGTAATATTGGTTGCATCTTTCATATGGTGTCTAGCTTG
>NW_021225426.1:0-530 GCF_002162155.2 Triticum dicoccoides
GGCGGAGAGCGCGTTCCGTGCTTGCCGGCCACGGTGGCTGTGCTACGGGCGTGCGCTGGCGTGCATGAGGCCACGCGGAGAGCCAGGGAGCGATGGGCGGCGCGGAACGGCGTTCTGCCGTGGTGTGCCTCCTGTCGGCCGCCACGGGAGGTCCCGACGCCGCAGAAGACGCCGGCGAGGGCGAGCCAGCACGCTATCGACGCCAGGAAGGCTCCACGCACACGTGTGCAGCTTCGGACAAGAGGAAGAGGCGGCGAGGAACGTGCCAAGGGCACTGTGGCCGCGTGACAGAAACTGACGGACTGAAGATGACACTGAAACTGAATTTTCTGAACTTTGAACAGTAACAGTGCCCACCAGGTGTTCGACCAAATGAAATTGGCCTCTGGTGATTTTTCCTTGAGCTGATTTTTGGTGGAGTGGCTTCTCCTTGCTCAAGTAGGCTGCATGATTTTTGGTGGAATTTTTGGAGCAGTGTGGATATGAATTTCACCAAATTTGGCAAATCTGGTCCAAACTTGCAGAGACTG
>NW_021225427.1:0-386 GCF_002162155.2 Triticum dicoccoides
AGGGTATTTTTATGTTTCACCCCCTAGCCGCGCGAATAAGCTGCCTATAAGAGAGGCGAGGATCTAGATCCGAATCACACCATCCTCCTTCCACAAGTACTCATCGAAGTGCCTCTGACAAAAATCCATTCCATCATGGACAGTCGACACGGCTCCTCCTCTCGTGCTCCCAGCCCTCAGCCAGGAGATTGGAGGAGATGTTCAGTCCTGCATAGCGAGCTAGTGATGCTCCAAGTAGAGGGATATCTTCCCCCAGCCTTCATGGTTCCGGTTCAAGCCGGACTGGCCACCTACAAGGGTGGAAAGCAGGCGGAGAGCGTCCCCAATCCCTCCAAAGGAGAGCGGGTATGCTTCGTCCCTTATCTAATAAGGGGACTCGGATTTCC
>NW_021225428.1:0-1673 GCF_002162155.2 Triticum dicoccoides
TCATCCTCCGCTGTTCCATCGCCATTCCCATCTTTCGGGATGTCCACCATGTATATGTCGTATGACGAGGTGGCCTTCCATTGCCCTGTGGGCGCTGGTTCTTGGTCGTCTCCTGCATCGTCGTCCATACCGTCGATGTCTTCGGAGTCGAAGTCGAGCATATCGGTTAATTCATCAACAGTGGCTACGAAGTGGGTGGTGGGTGGGCATTGAATTTCTTCATCATCCGCGTCCCAACCTTCCTGACCATAATCCGGCCAGGGCTCTCCTGGTAAAGAGAGAGACTTTAGTGAATTCAGAATGTCGCCAAAGGGCGAGTGCTGAAAGATGTCCGCGGCAGTGAAATCCATGATCGGCACCCAAACGGATTCGATTGGCGGGGGCGCGGAAGGCTCGGAGTCCGGATAGGAGTTCGGCACCATGGAGTCACGAGCTTCGCAAAGGACGGGGTAGGTGTACGTCTCAATCATCGTAGAGATCGCAGCCCCTGAGGCGGTGTCCAGCCACCCATCCTCGATCGGCGCGGTTGGCTCCGAGCTAAAGGTCGGAGCGGACACTGGTGCGGCCTCCAGGAAACTGTTCGGCGGCAGAGCTAGATCATGCCCCTCGAGACAGTGCGGCGCGCTTGGCTATGGATCGAACCCGTCGAAGATCAAGTCTCCGCGGACGTCAGCCGTGTAGTTCAAACTTCCAAGTCTGACCTGATGGCCAGGGGCGTAGCTTTCAATCTGCTCCAGATGGCCAAGCGAATTGGCCCGCAGTGCAAAGCCGCCGAATATGAAGATCTTTCCGGGGAGAAAAGTCTCACCCTGGAGCGCATCGTTGTTGATGATCGGAGGAGCCAGCGGGCCTAAAGATGACGACACAGAGGAACTCTGAATGAAAGCACCAATGTCGGTGTCAAAACCGGCGGATCTCGGGTAGGGGGTCCCGAACTGTGCGTCTAGGTGGATGGTAACAGGGGACAAGGGACATGATGTTTTTACCTAGGTTCGGGCCCTCTCGATGGAGGTAAAACCCTACTCCTGCTTGATTAATATTGATGATATGGGTAGTACAAGAGTAGATCTACCACGAGATCAGAGAGGCTAAACCCTAGAAGCTAGCCTATGGTATTATTGTTGTTCGTCCTACGGACTAAAACCCTCCGGTTTATATAGGCACCGAAGAGGGTTAGGGTTACACATTGTCGGTTATAATGGTAGGAGATCTACATATCCGTATCGCCAAGCTTGCCTTCCATGCCAAGGAAAGTCCCATCCGGACACGGGACGAAGTCTTCAATCTTGTATCTTCATAGTCCAGGAGTCCGGCCAAAGGTCATAGTCCGGCTATCCGGACACCCCCTAATCCAGGACTCCCTCAGGGATCTTGTCCCTAGCAAGAACCCCGCACTGAGCATGAAATGCATCCCTTGTCCGGATGGGTTCACTCGGCTTGCCATCGCGCGCGATTGCTGTGATCTCAAACCTTTCATCCGAGCGCAACTTTTTCTTCGGGCCTCGTTTCTTTACCGAAGTTGAGCTCGATCCGGAGGGCTAGAGAAAAAGAAGAAAGACGATTAATTAATATGTGTACATATGGAAACAATGAATTCAACAATTAACTAGTCAGCACGGGCTTAACAAATATATATATATATATATATATATATATATATATATATATATATA
>NW_021225429.1:0-479 GCF_002162155.2 Triticum dicoccoides
CAACTAAGCTTGGGATGCCCCGAGTGGCATCCCCTCTTTGTTCTAACAACCATCGGTATTTTACTCGAAGCTATATTTTTATTCGACACATACTATGTGTTTTGCTTGGAGCGTCTTGTATGATAAAAGTATTTGCTTGTTTTATTTTGTGCCTTAAGTCTTGATCCCTTGCTGGACACACCTATTTGAGAGAGCCAAAATTATGTCATGACATGTTAGAATTGCTCCCTATGCTTCACTTAAATTTTTATGAGCTATGGACTTGCTCTAGTGCTTAATTATATCGTTTTGAGCACGGTGTGCTTTAGTATTTTTGAAGAAATGCTCTGTTGCTTCACTTAGATTTATTTTAGAGTTGGTAAAATTTTCTAGAAATTCTCTCTTGCTTCACTTAAATTAATTTGAGAGAAAGAAACTTTGTGCTCATGATCTTCACTTATATTTGTTTGAGCTTATCAAAAGCAACATATGAAAATTAG
>NW_021225430.1:0-3617 GCF_002162155.2 Triticum dicoccoides
GCCAGACCATTGTAGGACTTGGTTCTTCGGGGTTGGCGGAACCTTGGACCCTGTAACAGGGAAGTGCGTTTGGACGAGCGAGCAACTGTGAATACCCGTCACGAAGCTTCAGGACTATATCGCCGCAGCACTGGAAGGGACGTTCGTTCCAGACAGAGAGAAGGACGAGCTCACAATGGACCTCGGGAATCCTGAGCACCCTTGACGAACACGAGGCACGCCAGGCTCCGTTCCGTGGAAGGCTGGGTTTCTGGACGCAGGCGGTTACGAATGCCAAGAGATGAGGAGGAAAGTGGAGCAGAGCGAACTGCAGGAGCTGCACGCAAGGGTACGGAAGATGGAGGAACAAGAAGCAGTTCGAAGTAAGCGACCTGCCAAAGCTACCCCGCCATCTCAGCGGAGAAGCAGCGTGGCTTCCACCGAGCTGCTTCAACTGGAGCCTATCTTCACGAGTCCTGCTAGCTACCCCGTGGATACTATCACGGAGTCTTAACATTGCCATCTTATGACGCAATGGCAGAACTACAAAGTCAAGGTGGCTGTCAGCTCTATTCCACCTCCTGAACCTGGCGCCAATTTTCACTGCCGTCCAATTCCAGAAGGATATGCTCGTGCTTGACCACCCTACCGGTGAAGGGGAGACTCGGCTGGGTTCTACCGTGAAGACTCCATGCCTATGACGGAAGGAGCTCATCAACCTTCCGAACTGGACGCCTCCGCCTCCTCCTCCTCCTCCGGCGAGTCAGGGCACTCTGCCTCCTCCTCCGCCTGCTCCTCCGACGAGTGATCAGGGCACTCCGCCTCCTTCTCCGGCGCGTGGCGACACTCCGTCTCCTTCTTCGCCTGTGCCGGTGCGCCCGACCAGCCAGCCTCCTCCTTCTCCGCCTCGTCAGCAAGGGCGGAAGAGATCCGCCGTCGCTCCGGCTGCTCCGGTGCGTCGTAGTCCTTCTCCTCCGCCTCGTAAGCAACAAAAGAAGAAAGCCACAACCGCTCGGCCTGCTCCTGCGTCTAGCAGTACAGCCAGAGGCGGGAGGCAATACAGATTCGGTCCATCTCTCAAGACTCTAGATAAGTTACCATACGGGATGATCGAACAGGAAAACACCGTTATCTGTCAAGCGCAAGTGAAAGACTACTTCGAAATGCAAACAGCTAAGAGACATCCACCTCCGGAGGAGAAGATAGATCCAGTGAAAGTGAAGCGCACTTTGGATGCCCTGCAGCGACCACCACTGTCTCCGCCGCAAACCAACTATGAGCGCATTACTGAAAGGACATATAAGGAAGCGAAGCAGTCGGGAAGTACTTGCAGTGACAAAAGGTTACAAGAACGAAGAAGTGGGAAAAAATTCCCCAGCTCGGCGAACAAGCGAACCAATCGTGCCCCCCGCTCAAGGTGTCTAGCGATATCATCGCTAATCATCCAGGGATCTTGCCCGGTACAAACCCTGCAGATTATGTGCACGACGACAATGCACATTTTGAGATAATGAAGGTGGACGTATTCAAATACGAGTATGGGAAGCCTCTCGTTAATCATGGAACTACTCTAACAACGATGATGCGAAGCTTTCGTGATTGGTACATGGAAACCTGCAGAAAGTCTGTGGAGAAAAAAAATCGATACTTTGACGCTGAAAGTTAAAGAGGATCAACACGACCTCGTTGGAATTGAGGAGTTGTCTGTTCCATTTGAGGAGTTCTTCCAGTTTTTCAATCAAAAGGCACTCGATAAATTAACGGTCACTTGCTAATGTCTGTAAGTACTACTTCTGTCATTAAGTCTCTATATATAGCCCAGCTCTTTCATTGCATGTATATATAATTATCCTCACTATATTATGCAGATTCAAGATTGTCAAATGCTGGAAAGCTGAAATGTATGATATTGGGGTCATTAACACAAATCTCATAGTTCAATTTACGGTTAGATTTCATCCCAAAGAAACCGAGGAGAACTTGCTACGATCATTGGTAATAAATCAAAACAAAGATACAATACTCTTTCCTTACAACTTCAAGTGAGTGTTACTGTCTAGTGCATATTCGCTTTCCCTTAATTATTACTTGAGGTTATAGTAATTAATGTAATTGATGAGTTATGCAAGTGTGCGCAGTTTTCACTATATTCTCCTAGAGATTAAACTTGAGCAGGGACTAGTAAACGTCTTAGACTCGAGACGAAAAGATCCCAATGACTATGCGGACATGTCTAAAATGCTCAAGAAGTAAGGTGAATCGATCATTATCGCACCATATTGGCAACTCTGTTCATTTCATGATATCAAGTAATTATTTTCTTTGTCTCGCAGGGTTTGGAAAGTATTCACCGCACAAGTTTCGGGACTGCCGCGGGATCTGTGATGGAAATACCCGAAAGTAAGTACTAATACCTAGCTAGTTCCGTGCATCTCCCGTTGATTCTAGCTACTTCCATCAATGCCATTTGTAATGCTTCATTATTAGTTTGATTAACATCTATTTCTCGTAAAGTGCTTGTGGCAGGAGCCCGGGAATAATTACTATGGATACTACATCTGCAAGTTCATCTACAACGCGACGACCAAGAATAGGAGAAGCTACTCTAAAAGACAATATGAAGTGCCTAAGCAAAAAATATTCAGAAGTTTATTATATTACCATCATTTCTGTTCAGTTTCATTTATTTATATATATAAACTTCTTGAAATTAGATGTGGCAGATGCGGGATGAACTCCTACCACAAGATCACATGCGAGAAATTCAAGAGGAATTGACTGGATTCTTTCTTGACCACGTCATTAATAAAGCCGGAGAATACCACCATGCTTGTGGAAGTTGAGTTCATATGTTAGGGTAGTACTAACCCATTTTCCTATATAGGACTCCTCTTTTATACTCCCAAGAGTATGTACTCCCCACCTTTTGGATAAGGTTAGATAGGATATCCAATAGTGCCAACTGTAACCATCCATGCAAATTAGTAGTAAGGAATGCTCGGCATGCACACCAGATTGCTAGAAATTAGGAACGTCTAGAATGTTGTTGAACGAACAAATCCGGTGCATGTAGTTTTACTTGGCCCATCGGGTGCATGGCCCTTTTTTTAATTTTTTTGTCTTTTTCTCAGGGATGGATACGAAGTCCAGCATGGTCTGAGTATACACATACCTAATTTTTTTAGTTGGCACATACCCAGATTTTTAGAGTATATGGCATCTTTGTTTTTGTCGGAGTATATACTTCTTAACTTGTTTAAACTAGAATATACCACATTAAGTTAAGAGGATATATGCAACATTTTTTGATAGAGTATATACTGCTTTTTGCACACATGGTGTATATGCTACTTGCCTGCGAACGAGTATATAAGACTTCTCATGATGGACTATATACCACTTTTTTATAGATTATATACTTGTTGGGAAACAGTGGAGTATATACTTGTTGGGAAACAGTGGAGTATATACTTATTATGGAGTAAATAGCACTTTTTTGTGATGGAGTATATGTTACCTTTTTGTGTTGGAGTATATACTGACAACAAATGACATATAATTCGTTAACAATGAGGATTAAAGATAAAAAGAGTATGGTGCGTTTAGGAAATAAGTGTATAATAAAACAAAGTATAATT
>NW_021225431.1:0-7565 GCF_002162155.2 Triticum dicoccoides
AAGATAGAGTCCAAGTCTCTCACGTTCTGGATTCAGATTCGGACTGCACAGACATACCTGACTCAAAACGCACACAAGTTTTTCATACGGACTCCGAATTGGGTGATTCTTTTTTTGTTGGAAACTAGATTTCGTGCACTTTCCAACCCAATTGGAATCACCTTCAAATTCGTCCGGAGCGTTGAGTTGTGGACGAAACAATCTGATGCTGCAGCAGAATCCGAGTCAAACTACAAGTCCAAAGGTGTTACATCACCTCCACTTGGGCCCATTGGCCTTGTACGACCTAGATTTAGTTTTAGGCTGCCTTGGGACGTCCTCCCACCTCCTTGGCCTCCACCCCTTGCTCCTATATAAGTAGATCCATCTAGTAGCTTTTCCTTGGGATTTGTTTAGTTAAAAGTTAGCCATTGCAACTTCGTGTACGTCGTTTGTGTCCAACGACCAGACCAAGACCGCTTCCGGATCCCCACCATTATCAATACTTCATATATATTTGCAATATTCAGATTGCTTTATCATATTCTTGCTCGTTCTTCGATTGCTTGCAGGAATAGACCTTCGTGGTCAGGCTGACCGTGCTTCCAGCATCGTCAGTAACCTCAGGAGATTGGTTTAGCGATTGCTAAGGCGCAACGTCGTGCACGTTTGTAGTCGGATCGTGAACGTCGTCTCCACCAAATCAATAGTTATCATCTCATCGAAAGATCGGGACCCTCGTCTCTATCAGCCTGACCACGAAGGTCTATTCCTGCAAGCAATATTTTCTTTTTCTTCTCCCTCTTTTTCTTTTTTTTTCTTTCCTTTTTTCTCTCTCTTTTTTCTTTATCTTCTTTTTCTCCCTCTTTCCAAGACAAACTAGATAAGATGCAGATTCGAACAGGCGAAGATGTGAGTGACCTCAACTATGATTATGACAATAAACAGTGCGTAGCACGTGGTGGAAATTGGTGGATGGGATGGTGGACAGCGGATGGGATAATGATGCAGCGGCTGCGTGACTAATGTGAACAGAACTCGAAACTCTAAAGGAAATAGACACTAAGACCAGCAACTCGACACGGCGATGCAACCGATAATTCAATAATGCAAACAATGAAAAGAAAATTGCAAAGGCTCAGTCTGGCTAGGACAAAGGATGAATAGATCTAACTTTTGTTTTGTGGCTTTTTCTTGGACAATAGGTAAGAAAATAAATCTAATCTAGGAAAAACTGGAAATTCTCACCGAGCAACCTGAAAACTTATACCACTTGATAGAGGCGAGGGTCCCGATCTTTCGATGAGATGATAAGTATCGATTTGGTGGAGACGACTTTGACGATCCGACTACAAACGTGCACGACGTTGCGCCTTAGCAATCGCTAAACCAATCTCCTGAGGTTACTGACGATGCCGGAAGCACGGTCAGCCTGACCACGAAGGTCTATTCCTGCAAGCAATCGAAGAACGAGCAAGAATATGATAAAGCAATCTGAATATTGCAAATATATATGAGGTATTGATAATGGTGGGGATCCAGAAGCGGTCTTGGTCTGGTCGTTGGACACAAACGAAGTACACGAAGTTGCAATGGCTAACTTTTAACTAAACAAATCCCAAGGAAAAGCTACTAGATGGATCTACTTATATAGGAGCAAGGGGTGGCGGCCAAGGAGGTGGGAAGACGTCCCAAGGCAGCCTAAAACTAAATCTAGGTCATACAAGGCCAATGGGCCCAAGTGGAGGTGATGTAACACCTTTGGACTTGTAGTTTGACTCGGATTCTGCTGCAGCATCAGATTGTTTCGTTCACAACTCAACGCTCCGGACGAATTTGAAGGTGATTCCAATTGGGTTGGAAAGTGCACGAAATCTAGTTTCCAACAAAAAAAGAATCACCCAATTCGGAGTCCGTATGAAAAACTTGTGTGCGTTTTGAGTCAGGTGTGTCTGTGCAGTCCGAATCTGAATCCAGAACGTGAGAGACTTGGACTCTATCTTCTCTTGGGCCAAAAGTGACGTGAGAGAACTTTTTGGACAGCAAATAAACATCTCTTTCTTCCTTATCTTCATATGTGGATTGTACAAATGTCCCATACACCTGCAATTAGACAAAACACAAAAGTGTGTGAAGTATTTTTGTTCTGGATAACATAAGTAGATTATTGAATAGTTTGCACTAGAAATCACCTGACAAATATGCATATATGCAATATTTTTGGTCATATCCAAGGTAGTCATGTCCTCATCACTATGCATTCCAGCTAGCTCCGTTCGTCTTTTGTTGTTGCAGGAGGCGCATGGAGGAGGATTAATGGGACACTTTGGCGTGAAGAAGACGGAGGACGTACTTGCTACACATTTCTTTTGGCCAAAGATGAGACGGGATGTTGAGCGTTTTATTGCTCGCTGCACTACATGTCAAAAAGCTAAGTCACGACTCAATCCTCATGGTTTATATATGCGTTTGCCTGTACCTAGTGTTCCTTGGGAGGATATATCTATGGACTTTGTTTTAGGTTTACCTCGAACAAAGAAGGGGAGGGATAGCATATTTGTTGTCGTGGATAGATTCTCGAAAATGGCACACTTTATACCATGTCATAAAAGCGATGATGCTGTTAATGTTGCTGATTTGTTCTTTCGTGAAATTATTCGCTTGCATGGTGTGCCAAATACTATTGTTTCAGATCGTGATACTAAATTTCTTAGCCACTTTTGGAGATGTTTATGGGCTAAGTTGGGGACTAAACTGCTTTTTAGTACTATTTGTCACCCCCAAACTGATGGCCAAACTGAAGTAGTCAATAGAACGTTGTCTACTATGCTTAGGGCTGTTTTGAAGAATAATAAGAAAATGTGGGAGGAATGCTTGCCTCATATTGAATTTGCTTATAATCGTTCATTGCATTCTACTACTAAGATGTGCCCTTTTGAAGTTGTGTATGGTTTCCTACCTCGTGCACCTATTGATTTGTTGCCTCTTCCATCTTTGGAGAAGGTTAAATTTGATGCTAAACAACGTGCTGAATTGATTTTAAAAATGCATGAGTTAACTAAGGAAAACATTGAGCGCATGAATGCTAAATATAAACTTGCTGGAGATAAGGGTAGAAAACATGTTGTATTTGCACCTGGAGATCTTGTTTGGTTACATTTGCGTAAGGATAGATTTCCTGATTTGCGCAAATCAAAGTTAATGCCACGTGCTGATGGTCCCTTTAAGGTGTTAGAGAAAATAAATGATAATGCATATAAACTTGAGCTGCCTGCAGATTTTGGGGTTAGTCCCACTTTTAACATTGCAGATTTGAAGCCTTATTTGGGTGAGGAAGATGAACTTCCGTCGAGGACGACTTCATTTCAAGAAGGGGAGGATGATGAGGACATCAATACAATTGTTACACCCACAGCCCCTGCTGCTATACATACTGGACCAATTACTAGAGCTCGTGCACGCCAACTAAATTACCAGGTACTTTCGTTTCTTGGTAATGATTCTAATGTTCATGAGAATATGATGCTGCTTAAATTGGATACATTTGTTTTGCTTACAAATGAAGGGCCTAGCTTGGAGAAGGATGAACATTGGAGCAAGAACAAGCATGGAGATGATGGCATCCGCAAGGGAAACAAGAACGGAGTTACAAGTGATGATTTCAGGACTTTGAAGCCACCATAATGGGTGCATGAAGCCTTGGACGAAATATACAAGATGCCACTTCATAAATTTCGTCCCGGGGCTATTTTAGGTGCTGCGTCACCTTATTATTGGGCCAGGCCCATGTAATTTCGAAATACATAAGTATAGGCTATTTTTAGAGTCCGTATGTGTGGGGAAACAAGAGATAGGGTTGATTTCGGACCCCTCCACCAAGGGCCACGAAATTCCCCCCTCTTCCTCCATATATACAGCCCTTAGGGCATCGTTTAGACTTTGGGTTTTGTTTAGATTAAAAGTTCGCCATAGCTGCAACTTCGCGTACTTCGTTTGTGTTCAACGACCAGACAAAGGCGTCACAGAACCCCACCTTGATCAATAAAGCTTTCATCTTATATTCGCAATATCTAGATTGCAATCTTAGTTTCTTGCTTGTTCTTCGTTTGCTCGCAGGAAACAGACCCTCGTGGTCAGGTTGATCGTGCTCCGGCGTGGTCAATAACCTCTCGGAGTTGGTTTAGCGATTGCTAAGGCGCGACGTCCTCGCACGTTCGTAGTCGGATCGTCAAAGTCGACTTCCACCAAAGCGATATCCATCATCTCATCGAAAGACCGGACACCTTTGCCTCTATCAATATTCCTAAACTGAAATTGAATATTCCACCATTTGAGGGTAGATATGTTCCTGATATATATCTTACTTGGGAGTTAGAAACTGAACAACGATTTACATGTTTACAATATCCCGAGGAGAGACGAGTTGCTGCTGCTGTTTGTGCTTTCACTAGTTTTGCATGTGTATGGTGGTCTGAACATTGTAGATTATATCCTATTCCAACTACTTGGGCTGCTTTGAAAACTGCTATGCGTACGCGTTGGGTTCCACCATATTATCAACGTGAATTGCTTCAAAAATTGCAGCGTTTAAGACAAGGGAAAAATTCTGTAGAAGAATATTATCAGGAATTACAAACTGGCATGATTAGATGTGGAATTGTTGAGGAGAATGAAGCTATGCTTGCATGTTTTCTGGGTGGATTAAATAGAGAGATTCAGACCATTCTAGACTCTAAGGAGTATACTAATATCACTCGTTTATTCCATCTTGCTTGTAAAGCTGAACGTGAAGTGCAGGATCGACAAGCATTGGGGCGAACTAACTTTTCTGCAGGCCGACCTTCATCATGGACACCACGTGCATCTTCTACTTCAACTACACCAGCACCTCCATCCGGTGCCACCTCTAGCCGTGATACAAGAAAACAGGCACAACCACCATTATCTGCCAAGAGCGCACCTGCGGGGCCTGCACAGCGTTCATCTTCTTCCATGGCATCAACAGGGCACACAAGTGATATTATTTGTCGTCGTTGTAAGGGAGGAGGTCATTATGCGAGGGAATGCAAATCTCCGCGTGTGATGATTGCTACCGCGGATGGTGGATATGAGTCCGCTAGTGACTATGATGAGGAGACTTTGGCTCTTATTACACGTGAAGAACATGGTTGAGATGATTCTGATCATGAGACGCAATACATGGCTCTTGAAGACGCTGACAGGTATGAATGTTTAGTTGCTCAACGTGTTTTGAGTGTGCAGGTCACACAAGCTGAGCAAAATCAGAGGCACAATTTGTTCCATACCAAGGGAGTTGTGAAGGAACATTCTGTGCGCGTCATCATAGACGGAGGGAGCTGCTACAACTTGGCTAGCATGGAGATGGTGGAGAAGCTTTCTCTCACCACAAGACCACATCCACATCCTTACTACATCCAATGGTTCAACAACAGCGGCAAGGTTAAGGTAACACATACTGTTCGTGTGCATTTTAGTATCTCTACATATGCTGATTATGTTGATTGTGATGTGGTACCTATGCAAGCATGTTCCTTGTTACTTGGTAGACCATGGCAATTTGATAAAAATTCTGTACACCATGGTAGAAACAATCACTATACTCTTGTTCATAAGGATAAAAATATTACTTTGCTTCCTATGACTCCTGATTCCATTTTGAAAGATGATATTAATAGAGCTAATAAAGCAAAACAGGAGAAGAATAAGAGTGAAAATCAGATTGTGGCAAAAGAATTTGAGCAACAAATGAAGCCTAATAATAAACCATCTAGTGTTGCTTCTAAAATTAAATTGAAAAGTGCATGTTTATTTGCCACCAAATCTGATATTGATGAGCTAGATTTCAGCAAATCTGTTTGCTATGCTTTTGTGTGCAAAGAGGCATTATTTTCATTCGAGGACGTGCCTTCCTCTTTGCCTCCTGCTGTCACTAACATTTTGCAGGAGTTCGCTGACGTCTTTCCACAATACGTGCCACCGGGATTACCGCCTATTCGAGGGATTGAGCATCAGATTGACTTAATTCCCGGTGCTTCACTGCCAAACCGTGCACCATACCGTACCAATCCAGAGGAGACGAAGGAGATTATGCGTCAAGTACAAGAGCTTCTCGACAAAGGTTATATACGCGAATCCCTTAGTCCTTGTGCTGTTCCTATTATTCTAGTGCCGAAAAAGGATGGTACATCACTCATGTGTGTTGATTGTAGAGGCATTAATAATATTACTATTCGTTATCGTCATCCTATTCCTAGGCTAGATGATATGCTTGATGAATTGAGTGGCTCTACAATATTCTCCAAAGTTGATTTGCGTAGTGGCTACCATCAAATTCGTATGAAATTGGGAGATGAATGGAAAACAGCATTTAAAACTAAGTTTGGATTATATGAGTGGTTAGTCATGCCTTTTGGGTTAACTAATGCACCTAGTACTTTCATGAGATTAATGAACGAAGTTTTACGTGCTGTCATTGGATGATTTGTGGTAGTTTACTTTGATGACATATTGATTTATAGCAGATCTTTGGAAGAACATTTGGAACATTTACGTGCTGTTTTTATTGCTCTACGTGATGCACGTTTGTTTGGTAACCTTGGGAAGTGCACCTTTTGCACCGACCGAGTATCTTTTCTTGGCTATGTTGTTACTCCACAGGGAATTGAAGTTGATAAAGCCAAGATTGAAGCTATTGAGAGTTGGCCGCAGCCCAAAACGGTCACACACTTGAGGAGTTTTCTTGGCCTCGCTGGATTCTATAGGTGTTTTGTGAGAGATTTCAGCACCATTGCTGCACCTCTCAATGAGCTTACAAAGAAAGATGTGCCTTTTCTTTGGGGTACCGCACAGGAAGAAGCCTTCTCCGTATTGAAAGATAAGTTGACACATGCTCCTTTACTCCAACTTCCTGATTTTAATAAGACTTTTGAGCTTGAATGTGATGCTAGTGGAATTGGATTAGGAGGTGTGTTATTACAAGATGGCAAACCCGTTGCATACTTTTCTGAAAAATTGAGTGGGCCTAGTCTGAATTATTCTACTTATGATAAAGAATTATATGCTCTTGTTCGGACTTTAGAAACATGGCAACATTATTTATGGCCCAAAACATTTGTTATACATTCTGATCATGAATCTTTGAAACATATTAAAAGTCAAGCTAAACTGAATCGTAGACATGCTAAATGGGTTGAATTCATTGAGACTTTCCCTTATGTCATTAAACACAAGAAGGGAAAAGAAAATGTTGTTGCTGATGCATTGTCTCGTCGCTATACTATGCTTTCACAACTTGACTTCAAAATATTTGGTTTGGAGACCATCAAAGATCAATATGTGCATGATGCTGATTTTAAAGATGTAATGCAGAATTGTAAAGAAGGAAGAATGTGGAACAAGTTTGTCGTTAACGATGGATTTGTGTTTCGTGCTAACAAGCTATGCATTCCAGCTAGCTCCGTTCGTCTTTTGTTGTTGCAGGAGGCGCATGGAGGAGGATTAATGGGACACTTTGGCGTGAAGAAGACGGAGGACGTACTTGCTACACATTTCTTTTGGCCAAAGAT
>NW_021225432.1:0-933 GCF_002162155.2 Triticum dicoccoides
CACACCTTTCACGGGTACACGCTCTTCAGAATCCATCGTCTGGCTGCTATGTGCTCTGGCTTGTTTGGAGGCACCTATCTTCCCCGATCTCTTCCTCTCCTTTTTCTTGGGCACATCTTCCAGACCCTTCCTTAACCCCTGCCCCAGTGTTACCAGGCTAAGCATTGTACAACCCCCGGCTAGTTGAGCCTGTGTTGAGGCGGCATCTTCAGGCGTGTCCTGTGAGGATTTCATGAAGAGAGACTTCTTGCAATCCCTGCTACGACCTTCCTGCCCGGGTAGATCACCTATATCCTCATTAGCATGCTGATAGCCTGATTCTTCATATGGTTGACTCATCATATCTAAGTCACAGTCATACGCGTTTGTATTGATGAAAGCCATTAGGTCGACCTCCGTCTCACCATCCATTCTCTGTTCTAAAGGACCGATTACATCAGCCAGTACTATTGCACCACCTTCATCACTTCTTCCGCCGCTCTCACCCGGCACTACAGGAGCTGGTAATTGCGTAGGTGGGGTCGTGGTTTCCGCACATGCTTGTTGATGCGTGGTTATTGGTGTGCTCTCGGCCAGCTCCAGACGAATAAGATTCTTCGGCCATAGCAGCACCCAACCCTTGCAGCTTCCAATATACTGCAGGGTCTCGTCGTCCTCTCCCACATGTTGTACTGGAGGAGGCAAATACTCGTGCCCCGATTTCACACTGGACAAGTAAACGCTGAAGTGCCTAGCTGGGATCGGCTGGTTGTGGAATGTGGGTTGTAAGGGGTTCATTATCACCCCCTTCCCCACATCCACCTTCTGGCCATTGTTCAAGTAGAGTATGGTGCACGGGGTTTCTTCGGCCTGCAAACACATGTCCGTGGTGTAAAACATCCGAAAGGCAACGAAAATGGAATATTATATATATATATATATATATATATATAT
>NW_021225433.1:0-828 GCF_002162155.2 Triticum dicoccoides
GCACAAAACAGACAATCTCTTTCAAAGTATCAGGGTTTAACACGGAAACTCGTCTGTTACAAAGGGATTTCATTTTTTTGAACTTATTTGAACTCCATTGTTTTTTTGTGTTCAAATGCACCATTCAAAGCCACATCATCAATTTACAACCCTTTCTGACTTCATTCGTTACTTTTCATGCATTTACTGATTATTTGGAGCTATAAGACCATGAAATTGAAAAGCATTTGAAATGAACTCTGAAAAGGTTCTAAGTTGGCATGGTATCATCATTGCACCCACATAGAATGTGCAAGAAAGTACAGAGGCTTACGGCAAAGACTGGATGCACTTCGTGCACAAAACGGACAATCTCTTTCGAAGTATCATGGTTTCATACGGAAACTCATCTGTTACAAAGGGATTTCATTTTTTTGAACTTATTTGAACTCCCTTGTTTTTATGTGTTCAAAATGCACCATTCAAAGCCACATCATCAATTTACAACCCTTTCTGACTTCATTTGTTATTTTTCATGCATTTACTGATTATTTTGAGCTATAAGACCATTAAATTGAAAAACATTTGAAATGAACTCTGAAAAGGTTCCAAGTTGGCAAGTGTCATCATTTCACCCACATAGCATGTTCGAGAAAGTAGAGAGGGTTACGGCAAAAACTGGATGCACTTCGTGCACAAAACAGACAATCCCTTTCGAAGTATTAGGTTTCATACGGAAACTTGTCTGTTACAACGGGATTTCATTTTTTTTGAACTTATTTGAACTCCCTTGTTTTTATGTGTTCAAAATGCACCATTCAAAGCCACATCATCAATTTACAACCCTTT
>NW_021225434.1:0-646 GCF_002162155.2 Triticum dicoccoides
TTTTTTTGGAATGAGTGTCTTGTGCAGTTCAACTAAAATGTCACGTGGGCAACATCTCTCAATTTTGGTGGAACTGCACAAAATGGTGATTGGAGTTTCCAAAATCTCCGTCAAGTTCTGCTGGTAATCTCGTGCAACATTTTATTAGCCTTTGCAAGATGGAGCCATCACTGTCACCACAATGGCACTTTATTTTAGTGGAACTGCACAAAAGGATAAGAAAATTATAGTTGCACCATACATGAGCCGGACAACCAACCTTAATGTTCCTCAATTTTAGTGCAACTACTAAAGAAGAACCTGCCAGCTCACAAGAGCAAGTACTTCTTGCTAGCTGAATGATGCAATCTTTGCTTCATTTCAGGTGAATCGCAGAAAAAGGCGCATGAATTGAATCATGGAACTCGAGGCAGACCTCATCCTAGTGGAGCTGGAGGTTGAGTTCAAGGAGGCCGCTATTAAAATGAAATCATGCTCTCCTGTCTCCTTGTTTGTGTTGTGCAAACATGTTGTGCAAACGGGAATACTCAACTACAGATGTTGTGACAGTCAAGAGCATTCACCATGTTCTTCGATTGTATGACATGGCTAGCCAAGATGGATTTAATCCTGATATTCACTTTCTCAAAACGCTCTAATGGGTTGG
>NW_021225435.1:0-530 GCF_002162155.2 Triticum dicoccoides
CTTGTCCTCGAGCTGCTTCTTGGCACGCCCGAGCTCTTGCTCGGACTGCTCGAGGTTCTGCTTTAGCGTGTCCACTTTCGCAGTCAGTGCGGCGGACGCCAGCAGAGAAGCCTGCATACGCATATTGACTCCTTTTTGTTAGACTCCTGTGAATTTTATTTGATCCTCTATTCGACTTTTCTTCCCGAACGCCAAACAGAGCATCAGGGGCTACTGTCTATGCGGTAATATTATTCTTTACTTACCTCGAAGCCTGTTAAAAGGCTAGCACAAGCTTCAGTCAGTCCACTCTTGGTGGACTGAACCTTCTGGACCACCGCACTCATAATGGTGCGGTGCTCCTCGTCGATGGAGGCGCCTTTGAGCACCTCCAACAGATTGTCCGGCGCCTCCGGTTGGACGGGGGTCACTGGCACGATGGGCTTGCTCCTCTTGGAAGGTTCCGGAGCGGTGTCCGGCCTAGAGCCGGACGTGGAGCCCTGGGGGTTTTATCCCCTTTACTCCTGGAGTCCGGGAGGTTGCCTTGCGGC
>NW_021225436.1:0-1670 GCF_002162155.2 Triticum dicoccoides
GTCTATGTATATACCCGACTACATGAATTATGGCACCCATAGGTATCTGAATACCCAGGTACAAATATCACATCTAAGGGTATGCAGAGAAATACATACGATGGGTATGCACATACCCAAAAAAATCCATTTTGAAAACAAGTATATGCTTGAAGACATACCCGTACATGAGTATTTTCCCATTGGGACAAAAGGTTAACATACCTTTTTATATCCAAGATGATGATATACCTAAGTATCTAATTATGTATATGTGTACATATTTTATGTCAAAAAGAAAAAAGTGCAAGTATAAGAAATAAAGTTGGCCACGTACCATGGAGCATGCATGGCCTTGATGGACCATTAATTGCTATTTTTTCTCTATCTTGTTTAATCTAGGCATAAGTGTCCAAATCAAGCAATAATTAGCAGTAATTATTTCCTAATAAAGAGGTAAGAGGTTGACCCAACACTGCTAATGCTAATTACCCACGCACACATCTCAATGTAATCCAATGGTTTCTAAGCAAGGTGTCCAGGCACCTAGGTGTCCCAAACTAGCGTCCTATATATACTAGTAGACTGCCCGTGCGTTGCCACGGGCTCTTGAAATAGTTTGCAAGAGTTACATGTTAACTTTCTAAGGCCTCGCCCCGCCGTAGATCCAGACCCCCGCCACTGATTCCACCCCTCCTAGGCCGCCGCTTGCCGCCGCGCTGCCCCATGGCGTTCGCCTCCGCTCCGGCCACCCCGACCCCGCCCGCCTCCTCTCCGGCCACCTCCGCCTCCGGTCCATCCTCCGCCCGGCCCCGCTCCGTCCGCCTCCTCTCTGGCCCTGCTCCGTCCGCCTGTCTCTCCGGTCCGCCCGCCGTCCCGCTCCGTCCGCTTTCGCCCCGCGCCGCACGCCACCGCCCCGCTCCGTCCACCTCCACCCCGCGCCGCACGTCGCCGCCCCGCTCCCCGGTTGGCCGCCGCCCGCTCCCCGATGGCGCCGAAGAAGACGCCGAAGGGAAAGTCCGGTTTCTTCGGCATGAGGGCGAAGCCCTCCGGGAACTTCGGACTGGAGTTCTCCGATGCCGGGCAGCATTGGTGGCTCGGCACGTATCCCACCGCCGATGAGGCTGCTCGTTCCTATGGTGGCGGTGTGGCGTGCCGGACGGCCGAAGACGGACCTAAACTTCCCGGAGGTCGAGTCCCAGCCGGTGGCGGAGTGGCTCGTGCCGCAGGGCATCCGGATGGAGGAGGTGCCGGCTAAGAATGCGAAGAAGAGACAGGCGGTGTCGCTTCCGACGAGAGCGACGAGGCGGCGATGGCTTGGTTTGCGCGATTTGCAATTTGCTGCAAAGCCATCTCTAATGAAATGCTATTTGCTACATTTTTAAATAGGAAAATTATTCCGATCAGCCAGCCGTAACTCAACAGACCAATCTATAATGAAATGCTATTTGCTATATTTTTTAAATAGAAAAATTATTCCGATCAGCCAGCCATAACTCAACAGACCAATCCGAACCCACATTTTCTAAAGTAAAGGAATTATTTCCCTTGATAGATCAAGATGCCAAAGTGTCATTTGCCCGACTGCTATGTTCCTACACACGCAGAGCAAATTATTTTTCAAATCAAGGAATTAAGAAAAGGAAGAATATCATGATGTTCGTGGCACTTGCCAGGTCTGCTATGCTACC
>NW_021225437.1:0-394 GCF_002162155.2 Triticum dicoccoides
CATAACTTGTACCTGCAACTGTTATTGTAGTAATCTATCAGCCACGAGGACTCATCAATCCCATTACCATGGGTATCAAGACTAGTAAATCTTAAAGGGAAAAGGAAGGGGTAAAGTGATGAGGTTGCAGCAGCGACTAAGCATGATATGGTGGCTAACATACGCAAATAAGAGCGAGAAGAGAAGCAAAGGAACGGTCGTGAAGCTAGCAATGGTACAGAAGTGATCCTGAACTCATACTTACGTCAAACATAACCCAAAACCGTGTTCACTTCCCGGACTCTGCCGAGAAGAGACCATCACGGCTACACACACGGTTGATGCGTTTTAATTCGAATCAGGGGTCAAGTTATCTACAACCGGACATTAACAAATTCCCATCTGCCGCATAACC
>NW_021225438.1:0-409 GCF_002162155.2 Triticum dicoccoides
ATTTTCTCCAGTTGTAAAACCTAGTACCATTCGTGTTGTTCTCAGTCTCGATGTCTCCTCATCTTGGCCGATCCATCAGTTAGATGTTAAAAATGCCTTTCTCCATGGCACTCTCAATGAAACTGTCTATTGTCAACAACCTTCGGGTTTTGAGAATTCCTCTTCTCCTGATTTTGTTTGTCTTCTTCACAAATCTCTGTACGGTCTTAAACAAGCCCCTCATGCTTGGTTTCATCGCTTCACCACCTTTATTCACACAATAGGTTTTACCGCATCTAAATCTGATTCATCTCTCTTCATTTTTCATTCCTCCTCCCATACTGCCTATCTTCTCTTATATGTTGATGACATAATTCTCACTGCCTCTTCTGCTTCCTTTTTACAACACGTTATATCTTCTCTTAATCGT
>NW_021225439.1:0-434 GCF_002162155.2 Triticum dicoccoides
TTTTTTATACATTTTACATATACAAGGTCAAAAATATTATAAATATTTAACATTTTTCAAACACTACATAATGTATGTTTTTGTAATGTATATGTTTAGAATATTTCAAAGTGTAAACAAAAGTAAAAAATGAAATTCCAAAAATGAAAGAAAATGGGAAAACAACAGGAAAAAAAAAGGCAGTTGTCTCCCACGCACTGGGCCGGCCCATACACCCGCACGAGTCAGAAGCTTCTCTCGCGTGGTGCGAGGACCCAAGCATTAAAAAGATTGTTTCTCAAAAAAAGGGCATCAAAAAGATATATCTCAGGCCGGATCCGAGGCCCACTTTTCTATCCAACCACAAGCAAAGGAAAATGATCACCCACGCCTGGTCCAACAGGTTGTGACATTTTTTCCTCTGTATTTTATGTTTCCTTTTTTCCATCCTTTTC
>NW_021225440.1:0-734 GCF_002162155.2 Triticum dicoccoides
AGAAGGCCAAGTGGTCGTGCCAGTGTCGGATAGAGGCGCGCGGGTGTCGACGGCGGTGGCGGCCAACGCAAATTGATCTTAGATCATAAAATAAAAAATAAACGCTAATAAAAAGACCAGCAAGAGGGAGAAAACCCCGAATATAAGGGTCAGGAAAAAGACTCTCTACGGCAGCCAATCAACTCGACTGGCGGACAAACCCTAGGTACAAGCGGCGTGGCCCCCGACGGCGCGCATGGAGGCCGACCGCCCCAGTGGCAGCGCGCAGGACGGAAGTGGCGGCGACGACTAAGGTTGGATCGGTTAGGCTGATACCATGTTAGAAGGGAATAGAAAGGATTGGTGGAATCAATGTTTATTGATTGAGCCTCGTGGGCATATATATAGACGTAAAATGATCAGTTCGGAGTACAAGACAAAACAAGGCACGACCGATATTCAAATTCAATCCATAAGAGGATGTATAGATGGAGGTAGGCTCTGGCGACTCCCTGGGCGCCCCGGGGTGCTCCCGGACGCGTCCCCAGCTCCTCTTCTCCCCTTCCTTAGCTGCGCCGCCGGTCCCGGCCCCTCCCGCACGACCCCGATGGGCGGACCTGCTGGACGACACCGACCCTGAGGCTGACCCCCTACAGGAGCGCCTCGGTTGCTCTGCCTCCCCCTCCCTTGCCCCCCAGGCGGTGACTTACGCGGACGGTGGCCTCGGCCCTGTCTCGCGGTCGCCTCGGCGCGCA
>NW_021225441.1:0-802 GCF_002162155.2 Triticum dicoccoides
AAAAAACACATCTATCTGAGAGTGTCACATGTAACTGAAACACTCTGTCCACTCTACAGGATCCTAGAATTAACAACTACTTCCGCAAAAAAAAGAATTAACAACTACTACTCGCTCTTTATCCACCTCGACATCGCCCCAAAGAAGGTTGAGAGCTCCCCTCAATAACCCTCCCTGCTTTCAAGTGTGGCTTCATTCCCAATCTGTTGTACACTTGTACTACAAATCTCGGGGTGGTGTAACACTCTCAAAGACAATTGCATTTCAATGTTTCCACGGCTCCGACAAACCTAGAATAGTGATGGTATGGGTTTCCTTCCGTGGGTGGCCCTCTCCATCCTTGCTTGTAGACCATGTCCCTAGCACCTCATACGCCGTAGGTAGCCACTCTTGCTTGCCCAAGGCGGTGCACACCACAGTCCCCACCGTTCTCGTAAATACATAACCAAGTACGATGTGGTTGATGGTTTCACCATGCTGATCACAAAACGGGCATGCATCATGGTGCAGTACGCCCCGTCTTGCCAGTCTATCAACATTTGTTATCTAGGGCTAGCCAAGCAAAGAATCGGCTCTGCAACGGGGCCTTCAATTTCTACGTGAACTCCAGAGTGAGCACCACCTCCCATCCCGCAAGTTTAGCAGTGTGTGCGTGCCGAGAAATCGCCATCCTGCTCCTAAGACCAACGAATAGTATCGGCAACCCCAATAAGTAGGTACACGTTGGAAATTCTTTTCCATAGTGCCAAGTATTCCACCAACGTGCTCAAGTCCAGATTGGGATCCATGTCCCTTGCCCAAG
>NW_021225442.1:0-401 GCF_002162155.2 Triticum dicoccoides
GGGACACCGGGGAGCAACATCTGGGCCAAACCCACAGCTAAATCCACTCCGTGTAGACCCGATGCGGTAGTTTTCCCCCCTCCAGGTGCCGGCGGCGGCGCCGTCCGTGAGGGGGGCCACGCACCGGGGACGCGTGCGGCCTCTTCGGACATGCCACAACACCACCCCGCATGTATGAGGGCCCGGTACGACGCTCCGGTGGCATTGCTACCCCTCAGGGCTCCGTCCCGCCTAACCCTCGAGCGGTTGACCACGGGATCTAGCCCTTTGACTTTGCACGGATGGGCTTTGACCAGTGGACCTCTCCACCCGGTTGTGTCGGGTCGGCCCAGAGGGACACCGGGGAGCAACATATGGGCCAAACCCATAGCTAAATCCACTCCGAGTAGACCCGATGCGGT
>NW_021225443.1:0-2854 GCF_002162155.2 Triticum dicoccoides
ACGGTAACACACTCAGTTGATTCATTTTAATTAATTAAGGTTCAAGTTATCTACAACCGGACATTAACAAATTCCCATCTGCCCATAACCGCGGGCACGGCTTTCGAAAGTTCAATCCCTGCAGGGGAGTCCCAACTTAGCCCATGACAAGCTCTCACGGTCAACGAAGGAATAGACCTCCTCCCAAGACGTTCCGATCAGACTCGGTATCTCGGTAACTCAAGACACTTCGACAGGTTAAAACAAGACCAGCAACACCGCCCGAATGTGCCGACAAATCCCGATAGGAGCTGCACATATCTCTTTCTCAGGGCACACTCAGATTGTCCTAGGTACGGGTAGGCCAGCCCAGAGTTGCCCCTGGTGGCCACCGGTAGCTGACAGGTGGACCAACACTCAGAGGAGCACTGGCCCGGGGGGGTAAAATAAGATGACCCTTGAGTCTGCAGAACCCAAGGGAAAGAAAAGGCTAGGTGGAAAATGTTAAAACCAAGGTTGGGCATTGCTGGAGAAGCTTTAATCAAGGCGAAATATCAAGGGGTTCCCATTATAACCCAACCGCGTAAGGAACGCAAAATCCGGGAACATAACACCGATATGACGGAAACTAGGGCGGCAAGAGTGGAACAAAACACTAGGCGAGAGGCCGAGCCTTCCACCCTTTACCAACTATATAGATGCATTAAGATAACATGGCAATATAATGATATCCCAACAAGTAAATAAATGATGTTCCAACAAGGAACGGCCTCCAATTTTCACCTGCAACTAGCAACGCTATAAGAGGGGCTGAGCAAAGCGGTAACATAGCCAATCAACGGTTTGCTAGGACAAGGTGGGTTAGAGGTTTGACATGGCAATTGGGAGGCTGACAAGCAAAAGGTAGGCATCGTAGCATTGGCATAGCAAAGAGCGAGCAAACTAGCATAGCAAAGATAGTAGTGATTTCGAGGGTATGATCATCTTGCCTGCATAGTTGTCAGAGTTGACTGGATCCTCACAAGCAAACTCAACGGGCTCCTCGATAGTGAACTTGTCTCCCGGCTCTACCCAAACAAGACAAACAAGCAACAAGGATACAATCAACCACGTGCGAGACCAAGCAATATGATGAAATGATGATATGCTATGCGGGATGCGATGCGGGATGCAAAATGCAAGATATGACAGGAAATGCATGAACCTGGCCTCAACTTGGAATTCCAAGGGTGCCACTAGAAAGATGAGATGAAATCGCTTGAAAATGATATAAAGAACGCCGGAATCGGAGTTACGGTTTGGAAATGGCAAGCGTTTCAAAATTGACTCCGGTCTGCGATTTACAGCAAGTAGGCACCTAAATGCAATGAAATGAACATACTACATCCACCAAACATTACAACAAAATACATGGCAGGGATTCACACAAGATGCTTAACAAAAGACTAGCACTGAGCCACGGCCAAATCATCCATTAAGAGGTCCAAGCAAGCATGGCAAAAATGCAAATGCAAAACAGATTCCAGACTTAGTGAAATTAACACTTGTCTGAAATTTCAGATCACGAAGCCCTCTTCGGAGCAGCAAAACAACATGATACATGACCTGGTTAAGACAAGTAAGAACATGTCATGGAGCTACTCAACAAGCTTAACAAAATACCCAAAGTGACCTGGGGAAAAAAGGGTTCACAAAATATACTAACGGGCACACGAACATAGCTAAAACACAATCAGTTTTCAGACTTAGTGAAAACTGAGACATGCTGAAATATAACTCACGAAGGCACGTAAACGAGCTCGATGCACTCACCACGGTGCAAGTCATGGCAAGGCAAGCATACATCCATTAAGAAGACACAAAATGCTAGCTAGATATGGCAAGAACAATGGCATAGCATGCATTGATCAACTACAATAGCATCGGCAAAATCGCAAACGAGTTGACGATCTGCCCAGATTCACAACGAAGCAAAAGTAGAGCTCGATTGACTCAAGCTAGGGGGCTCCATAATTGCAAACAAAGACATGGATGGATAGAGCATAACATGATTAATAAAACTCCTTTACTGATCATCCTCAAAAGAGGCACGGATCACTAAGAAACAAGCTGAACATATGGCATCATGAACTAAATAATCCCAGACTTAGTGAAAACTACTAAGTCTCTGAAAACAGATTTCCCGGGTGCCTCACTTTGCAAGCTTGCACAAGTCACCACACATATCCTAAAAATTCATGGGTTGCACCTATGTAAAGAAGACAAAATTCTTAATAAAACATAAGAAGGACTCACAGGCATAGCATGCACACAATAATTATGGCAAAAATAACAAAAGTCTAAGATGAACTCTTAGATCTGACAATTAACTCACGATGCCTCCTTCTGACAGCATTTTGGGCATCAAGATGAGCTCAAATGAAAATGACGCAATGGAATGAAATGATTTACTCGTCGAGGCGAACATTTTGATATACTATATGCCCAAAACGAAGCTATGGATGCAAAGTTACGGCAGGTCAAAGTTTGCTCGAAAATTAGGGTTCAGGGAGAAAAAGTCAACCAATTTGAATCTAGATCTGAGATCTGCACTGTTCACGGCGCGACTCCCGAGGTCTCCGGCGATGGCGTGGTGGCCGGAGATGGAGGGGAGAGGCCGGGCCGGTGAGGGCGAGGCGAGGCCGGTCGCCCGCGGGGCCTTGCGGCGGCCGGGGCGACGAGGCCGCGGCGCCGGTCGGCGGCGGGCACCGGGCGGCGGAGGCGGCGAGGTGCGGCTCCGACCCGGCGAGGAGGGCAGCGGGGATGCACCGGCGAGGAGCGGCCGGAGATGGCGGCGCGGTGGCGCCGGCCACCGGTGAGGGAAGAGGCGGCGGCG
>NW_021225444.1:0-2561 GCF_002162155.2 Triticum dicoccoides
TGTCGCTTTCGACAACATACCGAGTCTCAGGGGCTACTATCTATACAGGGCGCACTTTATGTGTAAAACTGTCAAAAGGTATGTCATTTTTACGTACCTCAAACCCCGCTAGCAAACTTCTGACGGCATCATGCAACCCGCCTTCGGCGGATGAAATTCTTCCAATCACCATACTCATCAATGTACGGTGACCTTCTGAGATAGATGCCCTCTCAAGCAGATCCTTCAGCTCCCCCGGCCGTACACCAGTTGGTGCCGAACTCTTCGGCCCTGCCGGACTTGGGGATACCCTCCGTGATGACACCTCAGGGTCGTCCGCCCCACCTGACGGTGCGGCAGATGGAGGCGTCTCGCTCTCCATCATCTCCAGATGAAGGTCCCCCGAAGACGAACTCATCTGAGAAGGACGGAGATCCGAACTACAAGGTAAAAACTTCGGTTACCCTCAGAAGCAAAAATAGGGATGTCCCTTATTACAAAACTCCCCTTTTTTCTACTTACGGCTCGCTGGAGGGCTGATTCCTTAGGGGAGATAGTGCGGCCGGGGCCTCCCCAGACGCAAGACCCTCTGGTGAAGATCTCTTCCCCCGCTTCGAGGCCTTGGCCTCCGGGTTTTCGGAAGCGGTCCTCTTCTCCCCTTGGAAGGAGGGATTCTTGATCCCCCCTTTCTCAAAAGCCTCCTTGGTAGAGGCGGTAGTTTCTCTGTTTTCCCCTTCGCCTTCCTCTGAAGGTGCAACCTCCAGCATCCTGACCAGCACGGGATCCGGCGCGGTCTCCGGGAGGGGGCCGGACACCGTATCAGTTTCTCTTGTGCTATCCACTCCTATTAAAGGGACGATTGGTTAAAAGGCAAATTCGAGAAGACGCAAACAAACGGTGTGTCCGGACACATGGCTACTTACCTGAGCATCCGGGCGATTGCAGCTTAGGCCAGCATCCTCGGTCAATTCTGGACACACTTCTTGTGATCCGAAGAACAATTTATACATCTCCACGGGTGTCGTACCCATGAAGTGTTGGAGAGCTCGTGACCCCTCTGGATTGAATTCCCACGGGCGGAGGGGGCGACGTTTGTAGGGCAGGAGACGCCGAATCAGCATAACCTGCATGACTACGACTAGATTGATATCCCTCTCTTGGAGGTCTCGAATCTGGCCCTGCAATACGGGTACGTCCTTTGATGGCCCCCAGTTGAGCCCTTGGTTGACCCATGACATCAGCCGCTGTGGAGGGCCCGAGCGAAAGATGGCCAGCGGCTTCTGCCTGCTGCTCCTGGGAGCGGTAATATAGAACCACTCCTGTTGCCACAAGCCGAGCTCCTCCTGGAAAGAGCCCTCGGGCCATGGAGCATCGGCCCTCCTGCTTACAACCGCCCCGCTGCACTCTACTTGATGCCCCTCGATCATCTTCGGTTCCACGTTGAAGGTTTTGAGCCACAAACCGAAGTGAGGAGTAGTGCGGAGGAAGGCTTCGCAGACGATAATGAATGATGAAATGTGGAGGATAGACTCCGGAGCCAGGTCATGGAATTCCAACCCATAGTAAAACATGAGTCCTCTCACAAAAGGATCCATCGGGAAGCCTAAACCCCGACGGAGGTGAGACACAAACACGACGCTCTCGCCGGGCTCGGGAGTAGGAATGACTTGCCCTTTGGCGGGCAACCTATGCGAAATCTCGCAGGTCAGGTACCTTGCTTCTCTCAGCTTTAGCACGTCCTCTTTCGTGATGGAGGAGGGCGTCCACTGGCCCTGTAGATTGGAGCCGGACATTGTTGAAGGTCCGAAGCACTCGAAACTGGGGCTCTGGGTGTTGGAACCCAGGGCGAGGGGCAAATTCGATTGAAGATTGAAGAAAAGAAACGAGCCTTGGTCTCATTATAAAGAGGGAGAATACCAAGAGCCGTCCCCGTGACCATTTGGGACTCACCTTCAATAGAGGGGGCGTGGCAACGGGCACAGTTGGGTTACCCACGTCCGTATTGATGGGAATCCCGAAATAAGGGGAACACGATCTCTGCTTCGACAAGACGTGCCAAGGAAACCGCTTCACTAAACGCGCTGAGGTAGTATAATAAAACGATTCAAGTAAAGGCTTGGTAGTGGTGTGATGTCACGCCACAAAATACGTTAGCAGATTGAACTTGTGTACATATTATTCTCTCTACGGTGGTATGTGGAATTTATTTTGCAGATCCGGACACTATCCTGGTGTTCACAATCTTCTATGAATTATTCGGAGAAGGAACCCGCCTTGCAATGCCAAAGACAATATGCGCGCCGGACTCATCGTCATTGAAGCCTGGTTCAGGGGCCACTGAGGGAGTCCTGGACTAGGGGGTGTCCGGATAGCCGAACTATCATCATCGGCCGGACTCCAAGACTATGAAGATACAAGATTGAAGACTTCGTCCCGTGTCCGGATGGGACTTTCCTTGGCGTGGAAGGCAAGCTTGGCAATACGGATATGTAGATCTCCTAGCATTGTAACCGACTCTGTGTAACCCTAGACCTCTCCGGTATCTATATAAACCGGAGGGTTTTAGTCCGTAGGACGAACAA
>NW_021225445.1:0-958 GCF_002162155.2 Triticum dicoccoides
TTTTTACGGTTCGTGGCGGCTCAGTGTGAGGTGGGGTGAGGTACAAAAAAATCATGGAAGGTGGGACGGAAAAAAACCTGGGAGGTGGGAGTTGTCCCTGGTTAACCTACGAAATTTCATAGATATTTTTAGGACGAAAAAAAACCAGTGAAGGTGGGACAAAAATTAACCGGCGGAGACTACCAACTGCTCCATTAGGAGTAGAGATAACAGACAAGACACGTTTATTTCATACGCGCGAGCAAACAATAAAGGACACGTCACATAGGCGTCGATGACCTGCCACACCTAATTGGCAGACGGCACGGCCGAGGGCATGACATGCCAAATTGGCAGGCGGCACGGTCGATGGCCTGACATGCCAAGTTGACAGGCGGATGGAGAAATTACCGCGCCTAATTGGCTAACGGCACTGCCGATGTACCGCCACACCAAACAGACGGGCGTACTGATATTTTTGAAACGCCAAACCCTAAGGCAAATCATCTCTACTCTTAATGGAGCAGTTGGTGAATAGTCTTCATGGTTTATTTTTGCTAATTTTTTTCTGTCTCTCCTCCCATCACCTTCTCCCACCCTGGTCCATCGGTTTATTTTTCTCTCCACTCTTTATTACAACCAGAACTTTCCTAACGTATAACAAATCACGGATCTAACTTCCTTAAATTATGCAAATCAATCAATTTATTTTATTGGTTCAATTTGTTTTAGCAAACAAATAACAGATTTTCAGTAAACAAATAATATATTTTAATTTAGCTTTCCTAACTTATCTAAATCAATCGATTTCTCTCAAAGTGAAATTTGTTTTAGGAACAAATAACAGACACGTCACAAACTTTCCTCTCAATAAATAGTTTCTTAACATTTGCAAACTTTCCTAATCAGACACGTCACAAACGGGCAGGTACTGATATCACATTACCAAACAATAAAACCCCATTTGCATAGAAATCAG
>NW_021225446.1:0-2448 GCF_002162155.2 Triticum dicoccoides
TGTTCCCCTTATTGGGGGATTCCCATCAAAATGGGCGCGGGCAACCCCACTACGCCTGTTGGTATGACTCCGTGTTTTTAGGCAAGTCCCAAGCGGTTACGCTGAGGACGCTTGATATTCACCCCCTTTATAGAGGGGCCGAGGCCTATCCCTCTTTCCTACCACGCTTGCGCCTTTCTGCATCTCGAGTTCCAACACCCGAAGCCCAAGCTTAGGCACTTCGGATCTTCAATCATGTCCGGATCTAACCTTCAAAGCCGGTGGATGGCCTCCTCTATCACAGAGGAGGACATTGTGAAGCTTAGGGAGGTCAGATATCTGACCGCCGAAATCAAGCACAGGCTTCCTGCTCCAGGGCAGGTCATGCCTACTCCCGAGCCCAACGAGAGCGTCGTATTTGTTTCTCACTTCCTCCGTGGCTTAGGCTTCACCCTTGATCCCATTGTGAGAGGTATTATGTTCTATTATGGGCTAGATTTTCATGATCTACCTCCGGACTCCATCCTTCACATCTCGTCATTTATCGTCATGTGTGAAGCCTTCCTGCACATCACCTCGCACTTCGGTTTATGGCTCAAGACCTTCAATATAAAGCCGAAAGTGATTGAGGTGCGACACGCAGAGTGCGGAGGTGCTGCGATAAGCAGAAACACCGATGCCCCATGGCCAGAGGGCTTCTTCCCGGAGGTGTCCGATCTATGGCAGCGAAGGTGGCTCTACGTCGCGGCTCCCAGAGGCACAAAGTGGGTGGCTGCCCCCGACTTCTGCTCGGGCCCTCCGCCTCAACTGGCGTCGTGGGCCAACGTGGGGCTGGATTGGGGGCCTGCTACTGACGTACCGACATTACAGAGCCGCATTCGGGAGCTTCTTGGGAGGGATATCAGTCTTGTCATGGTAATTCAGGTAATGCTAGTCCGACGGATCTTGTCGTGCAAATGTTGGCCTCTCCGGATGTGGGAGTTCAACCCAGAAGTTCCGCGAACTATTCAGCACCTCTTCGGCATGACGCTCGAAGGGATGTGTAGGTTATACTTCAGACCACAAGTAAAGTGTCCGGACACCACCGAGGATGCGGGCCTGAGCTGCAACCGCCCAGATACCCAAGTAAGTAACCTGGAAACCGAACACTTCGTTTATATTTACCACAACATTATTCTGAAAACCATCCGCAGCCAGGATTGGTTCAGCAAGGCGGAGAGGATCAGGTGTCCGACACCACTTCCCGAAGGCTCGCCTAGTCCTGCAATAGCCAGGATGCTTAGTCGGGTGCTAAGTCAAGTGCCCTCGGGGAAAGACGAAGGGAAGAACAGAGAAGCAGAGCTTCACACATTGCACACCCAAACCGGGGGAATTGCTATTTCCATGAAGGAGGATAGTCGGGGAGGGGAATCTAAGGTCTCCTCCCCCCGCGGGAAGAAGAGGGCCGCCTCCGAAGACTCGGAGACGGAGGTGCCTAGACAAGGGAAGAAAACTTCACCAGGGGGCCCAGCCCCGAAGGGCGACCTCACCGTGCCATGCCCGCAAACGGGCCAGCCCTTCGCCGAGCTGCACACTATTAGGGAAAAGCCTATACACAGAATCTTAGCAGCAGCGCGTCTCAAGAAGGAGCGCTGCTGCTAATTAGTTGTAGCACGTGTGTGTGAAACTCACTACTGATAAGTTTTTAGCAGTAGCGCGCTTGGTGTAAACCGCGCTGCTACAAATATCGACCGGCGGTGTCCACCAAACTTCATTTAGCAGTAGCGCGGTGGCGTGAGCCGCACTACTGCTACGGATGTAGTAGTAGCGCGCTTTTTCTGAGATCGCTGCTGCTAAATTTCAAATTGGCACACTTTGTTGTCCTTGTTAGCAGTAGCGCCGTCGCCCAAAGCGTGCCACTGCTACTTCCTTAGCAGCAGCACGTTTTAACTCCCGCGCTACTGCTAATCCGCACCAACCCACCACCTTTTCCCCACCCGTCCCTCTCCCTCCCCCTCCTATCTTCCCTTTCCCCTACCTCCCACATGCTCCCACTCTCACTCTTCTTCTTTCTCAATACTTCTCCCCCATTACTCTCTCTCTTCTATCTACCTTTCTCTCTCTTCATTACTCCTACCTAACTACACCACCTCCATTAATGCATCTCCTTTCTCTTTTTCCTTTCCCCTCCACTAGTTGAAGTTGTCTCCTCCCTAATTAGGTAGCTAGGTAGATGTAGGATTCAGTTAAGTGACCTATTTTCCCCCTAACTAGATCTATCTTTGTCAAGAAGAGCTTTGTGCACTTTTGATCTCCCTACAACATCATCTCCACCGTGTGCTCGATCTCGAGATAGAGGTGATGAAATTTCATGCTTTTGCAAAATGGAAATATGTTTATGTGTGTGTGATATGTTTGTGGAAATTGTGTGTGTGGCATGAGTTGACGCCAAATTGTGCTTTTGAGTTGCCTATGTTTTGCCAAAATGTC
>NW_021225447.1:0-855 GCF_002162155.2 Triticum dicoccoides
CAGCCTTACGTTTATTACCTCCCTGATTCGTCGGGTTATGATAGTGACCCTTGCCATTGCCGTTCTTCTTTCCCTTCATTGCATTTTCCTCGTCAGACACCGGGTCTTTGGTGGTATCAGAATCAGCGTACTTGACAAGACGCCATCAACGTTCCCATGTCATCACAGTCACGTTTAAGCCGCCCCAACTTCTGCTTCAAAGGTTCAAAACGGCAATTTTTCTCCAACATCAAGACTGCTGAGCCGGCATCCATCTTATCAGATGAATGTATTATCTCCTTGACCCGGCGCACCCAATGGGTTGTAGATTCTCCATCCTCTTACTTGCAATTGGTCAGGTCCACAATCGACATTGGCTGCTTACACGTGTCCTTAAAGTTCTGGATGAACCGTGCCTTCAACTCTGCCCATGAGCCGATGGAATTGGGTGGTAATCCTTTCAACCAGGTCCGAGCCGTTCCATCCAACATCATGGTAAAGTACTTGGCCATTGCAGCATCACTAACCTCCAACAGCTCCATAGTCATCTCATAACTCTCAATCCAAGCCCCCGGCTGTAAATCAGCCGTGTAGTTAGGCACCTTACGAGGTCCCTCGAAATCCTTGGGCAACCGCTCATTGCGTATGGCTGGGACCAGGCAAGGTACGCCTCCGGTTCTTGTAGCCACTCCTACCTCAACCGAGGTTGCTGGATAAGCCGGAAAGGTTTGGTGAGCCGCCTGCTCTGCTGCTATCTGAGCCGCCCGTTCCGCCTCTTGACGAATCCTCTCCTGATCCGCCAAGTTAAGGGCTCCAGCCTGCACCGGTTCATGCCTATATGGCCGGTTGTGGCGTTGAGCATTACTTGACATCTCT
>NW_021225448.1:0-405 GCF_002162155.2 Triticum dicoccoides
GAGCGTGGGTGCATGCCCAGTCGCTGGCTCCGGGTATAAAGCCGCGGCGGCTGATCGTTGTAACGGGGCGGGGGGTTTTATGAGTACGAGCTCGTGGAGTTGGCGTTCGGGCGCCGGGAAAAACCACCGTGTCATCGTGTTCTTCTTCCTTCTTCCCTTTCTTCTCCGGTGAGATTGCGCGATGGCGACAGGGAGAGCCAGGCGGAGCGAGGCGAGGGACTGGAGGTTCCAAAAATTGGTATCAGAGCCACATTCGGTTCAGGGCGCGCCGGCGATGTCGCTCATCCCCTACGCCGGCGGATCGGGCGGGTCACTGCCGCAGCCGGTGCCGGCGCTCACCGGTGAGAATTACACCTCGTGGCCGATCAAGGTCGAGGCCAATCTCGACGCGGCCGGGCTCTGGGA
>NW_021225449.1:0-1034 GCF_002162155.2 Triticum dicoccoides
GTATTGATAATGGTGGGGATCCGTAAGCGGTCTTGGTCTGGTCGTTGGACACAAACGAAGTACACGAAGTTGCAATGGCTAACTTTTAACTAAACAAATCCCAAGGAAAAGCTACTAGATGGATCTACTTATATAGGAGCAAGGGGTGGCGGCCAAGGAGGTGGGAGGATGTCCCAAGGCAGCCTAAAACTAAATCTAGGTCGTACAAGGCCAATGGGCCCAAGTGGAGGTGATGTAACACCTTTGGACTTGTAGTTTGACTCGGATTCTGCTGCAGCATCAGACTGTTTCGTCCACAACTCAACGCTCCGGACGAATTTGAAGGTGATTCCAATTGGGTTGGAAAGTGCACGAAATCTAGTTTCCAACAAAAAAAGAATCACCCAATTCGGAGTCCGTATGAAAAACTTGTGTGCGTTTTGAGTCAGGTGTGTCTGTGGAGTCCGAATCTGAATCCAGAACGTGAGAGACTTGGACTCTATCTTCTCTTGGGCCAAAAGTGACGTGAGAGAACTTTTTGGACAGAAAATAAACATCTCTTTCTTCCTTATCTTCATATGTGGATTGTACAAATGTCCCATACACCTGCAATTAGACAAAACACAAAAGTGTGTGAAGTATTTTTGTTCTGGATAACATAAATAGATTATTGAATAGTTTGCACTAGAAATCACCTGACAAATATGCATATATGCAATATTTTTGGTCATATCCAAGGTAGTCATGTCCTCATCACCTCTCAACGAGCTTACAAAGAAGGATGTGCCTTTTGTTTGGGGTACCGCACAGGAAGAAGCCTTCACGGTATTGAAAGATAAGTTGACACATGCTCCTTTACTCCAACTTCTTGATTTTAATAAGACTTTTGAGCTTGAATGTGATGCTAGTGGAATTGGATTAGGAGGTGTGTTATTACAAGATGGCAAACCTGTTGCATACTTTTCTGAAAAATTGAGTGGGCCTAGTCTGAATTATTCTACTTATGATAAAGAATTATATGCTCTTGTTCGGACTTTAGAAACATGGCAACATTA
>NW_021225450.1:0-404 GCF_002162155.2 Triticum dicoccoides
ACGAACGAAGAGATTAGGGTAGGGTACGAAACCACCTCAAAGTTATTCTTTCCAATCAATCCGTTGGGCTATTCCTATAGGTGTCACAAACAGCCCTAGAGTTCGTACTAGAATAACACCTTAAGACACAAATCAACCAAAACCCTAATGTCACCTAGATACTCCAATGTCACCTCAAATATCCATGGGTATGATTATACGATATGCATCACACAATCTCAGATTCATCTATTCAACCAACACATAGAACCTCAAAGAGTGCCCCAAAGTTTCTACCATAGAATCACGATGAAAACGTGTGCCAACCCCTATGCATAGGTTCATGGGCGGAACCCGCAAGTTGGTCACCAAAACATACATCAAGTGAATCACGTGATATCCCATTGTCACCACAGATATCCACG
>NW_021225451.1:0-426 GCF_002162155.2 Triticum dicoccoides
GATATCCTGGTATTTTCCAAGAACGAAGAAGAACATGCTGCACATCTTCGTCTTGTGCTGGAAAAACTTCGAGAGCATCAACTGTATGCTAAGTATTCCAAGTGTGAATTCTGGCTCCCCGAAGTAACCTATCTTGGGCATGTCATCTCCAAGAATGGTATTGCCGTCAACCCTGAACGAGTTCAGACTATTCTCGATTGGACTCCTCCGAAGAATGTGAAGCAAGTCCGAAGTTTTCTCGGCCTCGCCAGCTATTGCCGTCGATTCATCGAGAACTTGTCCAAGATTGCCAGGCCTCTGACTAATCTGTTGCATAAGGGTGTCAAGTTCGAATGGACAGACAAGTGTCAGGAAAGTTTTCAGGCGCTTAAAGACAAGTTGACCTCTGCCCCCGTGCTTGCTCCACCTGATACTAAGAAGGACTTC
>NW_021225452.1:0-1150 GCF_002162155.2 Triticum dicoccoides
GGGGTACCGGACAGGTATCCGGTCCCGGCCATGCGCCATATTTCGGCTCCGCCCACTTGATATATTGACCCCTTCTGTGTACGGGGCACAAGGCAGAATAGCCTCTTCCATAGATCGAAATGAGCTTCGCAGCTCAGAAACAACTCACAAAGGGCAACATAACCAATGATGTGTAATATGGAAGCGGGGGTGAAATTATGCAACTGGAGGCCATAAAACTCCAGGAACCCGCGAAGGAACGGATGGATAGGAAATCCAAGTCCCCTTAGTAAATAAGGGACAAGGCATACCCGCTCCCTCTTGGAGGGATTGGGGAAGCTCTCCGCTTGCTCCCCGCCATTACAGGTGGCGAGCCCGGCTCGAACGGGGACCATATACGCTGGAGGGAGAAATCCCTGGGTAACACTTCTCCCAATCATCGGGCTTAGGGATACGGGAGCGGGAGGAGGAGCTGCGAGGGCCGGCCATCTTGGAATGGATTTTTCCGAGCGTGCTCCGATGGATACTCGCCGTGGGAGAATGGTGTGGTATGGATATAAGAATCCCTGTCTCTTTAATAGACGGTTTACTTACATGGCTAGGGTGGCGAATGTAAAAATGCCCTGGCTCCTCGCATTCGCTCGACACGTGGAAGATAGCCCTTATTGGGCGCGGAAGCCAAGAAGTGCAACATTTATGGGGAGCCGGACACTACTCAACAGATATTCAGAATTTGGGGAAGAACCTGCCTTGCAATGCCGAAGACAATCCGCGCGCCGGACTCATCGTCATTGAAGCCTGGTTCGGGGGCTACCGAGGGAGTCCCGGATTAGGGGGTCTCCGAACAGCCGGACTATATCCTTTGGCCGGACTGTTGGACTATGAAGATACAAAATTGAATACTTCGTCCCGTGTATATCTAAAAATTATGGAGTTTAGTAAAAAAAATGCATTGGAAAGGTTCAAGCCACCATTTCTCTCCTTTTTAATTACCCAACCCCCAATGAACTAAGTGCATGTAGAAATTAAGATGACCATGTGTAGATGCTATTGGTCTTGATTACCGTGTGATGATAGAGAAGTATTTTTTTTACTTTAAAGTGCATTGGAAAGATAGAAGTTCACTCTTTTGTGGACAAATTTTAAAGCCAAACATACATTCTTGACCGGA
>NW_021225453.1:0-1040 GCF_002162155.2 Triticum dicoccoides
CCGTTTGTAGCTACCAAGGTTGCCAAGGAGCCAGAATCAGCAACAGTAGCGGAAAAAGTAAATCTTTTTGAAGGAGAAATAGATGGGGAGGAAAAAAGTCCCTCACTATCAGTATCAGGTACACCCCAAAAGAACGCGAACAGAAAGAAGCTTAGGGGAATAGATGGTCAGGCTGTGGACAATAACCCAAATATTACAGTTAATTCAGGATCGGCGACGCCCCTCGAGGGTGATCGCCGGGATCAATGAAACTACTAGCGTGGAACTGTCGGGGGATCGGGAATGCCCCGGCAGTTCGTGCTTTGTTGGAGGTCCAGCGAAGTTGCAATCCCGATGTGATGTTTTTGTCGGAGACACACCTTGACAGCTATCCGGCAGAGTGTTTAAGGAGAAAACTAAAAATGGATCAAAAGTTTGTATGTCCAAGTGACGGTAGGAAAGGTGGCTTGCTATTGCTTTGGAAGAAAGAGGTTAAAGTAAATAGACTGGACCTAGACCCAATGTTCATTGATGTGACAATAGAGGAGAGTAATAACAGTATTTGGAGATTAACTGGTATGTATGGCGAATTTCGTTGGGAGAACAAATATAAAACTTGGGACCGTATAAGATCATTACATCAGAGTCAGAATCTCCCCTGGTTGTTGATTGGATACCTGAATGAAATACAAAATCTAAGTGAAAAGGAAGGAGGGAACCCACGGCCTCCACAATATATGCAAGCATTTCAGCAGGCTATAGATGACTGTGATCTTAGAGACATGGGATATGTAGGTGATGGTTACACATGGCAGAGGGGCAGAATTAGAGAAAGACTAGATAGAGGGCTCATTAATGAGTCATGGTCACAGTTATACCCCCATGCAGCACTCGAGAATAAATTCTGTAGTCACTCTGATCATCGGCCTCTTCTAGTGGATACAGAGTTTTATGTGCAGAACACAAACGTAGCAGGGGGGTGAAAAGATTCGAAGCAAGATGGCTGCATGAAAAAGAATTCAGTGATACGGTACTGGAAGCTTGGAACAAAGTGGGCGCTG
>NW_021225454.1:0-386 GCF_002162155.2 Triticum dicoccoides
TACGCTAAGACAGGGTTGCAGTACTGTCACGTGCTCGTCTCGGCGTCTGTCGTCGCTACCGCGACGATGTCCGCCTCGACTCGCGTTACGCTAAGACAGGGTGGCAATGGTGTCACGTGCTCGTCTCGGCGTCCATCGTCGCTACCGCGACGACATCCGCCTCGACTCGCGTTATGCTAAGACAGGATGGCACTGGTGTCACGTGCTCGTCTCGGCGTCCGTCATCGCTACCGCAACGATGTCCGCCTCGACTCGCGTTACGCTAAGACAGGGTGACACTGGTGTCCCGTGCTCGTCTCGTCGTCCGTCATCGCTACCGCGACGACGTCCGCCTCGACTCGCGTTATGCTAAGACAGGTTGGCAATGGTGTCACGCTCGTCTCAGC
>NW_021225455.1:0-1848 GCF_002162155.2 Triticum dicoccoides
TTCCGTCACATGGGGTTGACAGATAAGAATCTTAAACCATCAAACACTGTTTTTCACGGTGTGGTGCCTGGCAAGTCAGCTTATCCGGTTGGTAAGATAGCTCTAGAGGTTGCTTTTAGAGATGATCATGATTCAAGGTGAGAGACATTGACTTTTGAAGTGGTGAAAATCAGGAGTCCCTACCATGCCCTGTTTGGACGGCCGGCTTATGCTAAGTTCATGGTGAGGCCGTGTTATGTTTATTTGTAGCTCAAGATGCCGGGTCATAAGGGGACCATCATAGTACATGGAAGCCAAAAGGTTGCTTTGTAATGTGAGGAAGGTGATGCGGCCTACGCTGAGTCGGTTTGTGCAACAGAGGAGTTCAAATTCTATAAGGACAATGTTGATCCGTCAGATATGACATCTCTGAAGAAACCAACTACAGAACACGATCTGGCTTTGAAGTTTAAGTCGGCTGATGAGACTAAGCTGGTTGATTTTGTTCCTGGCGATTCATCCAAGCAGTTTAGCATCAGCGCTAACTTGGATCCGAAATAGGAAAGCACACTCATCGAGTTCATCCGTAAGAACCGGGACATCTTTGCATGGAAACCTTCTGACATGCCAGGTGTACCGAGGGAACTCGCTGAGCACACTCTGAATATCTATCCCAAGTTTAAACCGGTCAAGCAGTTTCTCCACTGCTTCAATGAAGAGAGACGCAAGGCCATTGGTGAGGAGGTAGCCCGACTCTTGGCGGCAGGGTTTATTGTGGAGGTTTTTCATCCTGAGTGGTTGGCTAACCCGGTGCTGGTACTCAAAAAGAACGACACTTGGTGTATGTGTGTGGATTACACATATTTGAACAAGGCTTGTCCAGCTGATCCCTTTGCTCTCACTCGTATTGATCAAATCATCGATGCTACGGCGGGTTGTGAGCGTATGAGTTTTCTGGATGCTTATTCAGGTTATCATCAGATTAAAATGGTAGTTAAGGACCAGGAAAAGATAGCTTTTATAACTCCCTTTGGAGCCTTCTGCTATGTATCTATGCCTTTTGGGCTCAAGAGCGCCCAGGTGACTTATCAGCGATGTGTGCAGAATTTCCTTCATAACCAGATTGGACGCAACGTTCATGCTTATGTGGATGATATCATGGTGAAGTCCAGGAAAGCTGAAATGCTAATAGCTGATCTGAAGGAAACTTTCGATAATCTGAGGGTTTATAAGATGATGCTTAATCCGGCCAAGTGTGTTTTTGGTGTACCGGCAGGCAAGCTCTTGGGTTTTCTGGTGTCTAATAGGGGTACTGAACCTAATCCGGAAAAGATCAAGGCTATTACGTCCCTGGCTAAACCGGCATGCATCAATGATGTTCAATGTCTGGCAGGTCGTATTGCGGAGCTAAGCCGGTTTATCAGCCGGTTGGGAGAAAAGGCCATCCCTATATATCAAATGATGAAGAAAACAGACAACTTTGTCTGGAGTGATGCTACTAATGTGGCGTTTGAGGATCTGAAGAAGTAGTTAGCCAAACCATCTGTTCTTGCTGCCCCATTGGTAAGAAACCATTGCTGTTATACGTGGCTGCTAACGCCTTGGCTGTCAGCGTGGCCATTGTGGTGGAGTGCAAGGAGGCAAGTAAGGAGTATCTGGTTCAGCGGACGGTTTATTACATTAGCGAGGTGCTTATGAAATCAAAGCAGAGATACCCACATTGGCAGAAGCTGGTGTATGGAGTTTTTATGGTGAGCCGAAAGCTTAAGCAATACTTTCAGGGCCATCCCATTACTGTGGTCAGTTCCGCTCCATTGGGAGATATCATTCAGAACAGGGAGGCGACTAGCCGGCCGGGTTGCTAAGTGG
>NW_021225456.1:0-13673 GCF_002162155.2 Triticum dicoccoides
TTCTAGCAAAAAAGGAACAGTAGTGCCACGGACACTGTTTTTACATTACAATATGGGGAGTCAGGCCAGGAAAAGCAGGTCAGACTGGGCCCAGGTTTGTTTGTTTTCTATCCCTATCCTGCGCTTGATGAGCTGCTAACAGAATCATTTGCTACAGCGAGGCGCACACATCTCGAAGCACCATATTTTGAATGAATGGTACAGATAAAAGGGTGGATCTAAAAATCCATTCTCATCCTGAAAACCAGGAGGTTGCTAGCTGCATGTAGGCGTCCTCTTTGAGAATCCCGTGAAGAAATGCATTGCTTATGTCAACCTGACGAAGATGCCAGCCTCTGGAGATGGCAAGAGAGAGCACAAGACGAACCGTAGCAGGCTTAACAACAGGGGAGAAAGTCTCAGAATAATCAATACCATGCTGCTGTGTGAATCCACGAGCGACGAGCCGAGCCTTGAATTTATCCAGCGAGCCATCCGACTTGTGCTTGACCTTAAAAACCCACTTACAGCTGATGATGTTCTGCCCCGGTGGCCGAGGAACGAGAGTCCATGTGTGATTCTGCTGGAGAGCATCGAACTCAGCATCCATTGCCTGACGCCAATGAGAGTCGGCGAGGGCATCACGATATGTGCGCGGCTCAGCATGAAAGGCGCGACGCCGAGGATCATATCTCACGGTGCCGTCGGACGGGACCAGTGTCTTGACAATGTTGTCACAGAGCCGGGTCTTCATCGGATGTGTCGTAGCAGCAGGAACAGCTGCAACCGGAGACGACGGCGCGGCCGAAGACGGCGACGCTGCCGGAGCGTCGAAGTCCAGCGGACGGGTAGGCAGGCTCGCGTGGGGACCCGGCGGAGACGAGCACGCTGGAGAGCTCGCTCCAGGCGAGCGTGCGGAGGGGTCCCTCACAGAGGAGGCGAGCGGACCATCACGGGAGCCCTGCCCAGGCGTGGACGCGGCCGGGGCTGCAGGTGACGAAGATGCCGGGCTACCGGGGCCAGGCAAGGGAGGATCATCTGCATGGCGAGGCGCGGACGTGCATGGCGACGTCGGTGTTGAGGAGCTGTTGGGTGGCGTCCGATCTGCAGAGGTCACAGAGCTGCTCGAGGCAGGGTTAGCCAACAGGGAAAGATCATATTTTCTCATGCGATCATCAACAACAGCCGGCTCAGAAACAGGAAACAGTGAAGGTGATGGCGTAGGTAAAAGTGGAGCCGAACTGGATGTAGCAAAAGGATACACGTTCTCATCGAACACAACATCACGTGAGATGTAGATGCGCCCACTCGACCGATCCAAACATTTATAGCCTTTGTGCATTGAGCTATAGCCAAGGAAAACACACTGCCTAGATCGGAACTCAAGTTTTCTATTGTTATAAGGGCGCAAATTAGGCCAACAGGCAAATCCAAATGCGCGAAGAAAAGTATAGTCTGGGCGCTCATTTAAAAGACAGCTGATGGGTGTGGCATTTTGGAGGACTCGAGTAGGCATGCGATTAATAAGGTAACACGCGGTGAGAAATGATTCGTCCCAAAAGCGCACAGGAAGTGAGGAGTGGGCGAGCAAGGCAATGCCCGTCTCGACAATGTGCCGATGCTTGCGTTCGGCAATCCCATTTTGTTGGGATGTGTGTGGGCAAGAGACACGATGGTGTATACCCTCACGCTGAAAATACCGAGATAAGCGGTGGTATTCACCACCCCAATCGGATTGAACAGCTCGAATTTTGGTGTTAAGCATACGCTCGACATGTTTCTGGAAATTGTAGAATGCTTGTTCTACATCAGATTTGCGCTTGAGCAAAAAAATCCAGGTGAACCGGCTGAAATCATCTAACAAAACTCACATAATACTTAAACCCGCCGACAGAGGTAACGGCAGGCCCCCATACATCGGAATGAATAAGTTCAAGAGGAGTATGAGTTACATGAGTTGAATCTCGAAAAGGTAATTGATGAACTTTCGCACGTTGACATGCGTCACAAACACTAGACTCGGAAGGTGCACAAGCAAATTTATTTGATCTAAGAACAGACTCAAAAGAACAGACTCAACGACGCCTTTGGATGGATGACCTAATCTTCGATGCCAATGTTCGATGGAGAGCTTGACACCGGAGAGAGCACGATGACTGGACACAAAGGAAGTGGACTTGAGGCTTGGCACCGGGTAGAGACCTCCACGGTATCTACCTTGCAGAAGAACCCTCTTCGTTGCTCGGTCCTTCAAATAAAAAAATTTAGGATGGAATTCGGCAAAGGCATCATTATCAGAAACAAGCTTGTTTACGAAAAGAAGGTGTTTGCTAACATGTGGGACGTGCAAAACATTACGTAAGTATAGAGGTCTAGATGAGCCAGCAATAGTTGAATGACCAACATGAGAAATATGCAGACCTGCACCGTTGGCGACGTGAACCTGGTCCTTGCCGCTGTAACGCTCCTGGAACGAGAGACGATCGAGGTCGCTCGTCAGATGGTCCGTCGCACCGGTGTCCGCATACCAGTGAGGATCGACAGAGTACGAGCCGGTGTTGGCCGAGTTGCCGGAATGCTCCCTGTTGTCCTCCGGCTGGAAGGCATGGTTGAAGCGATTGCGGCAGTGAAGGGCGTCATGGCCAAACTTGCTGCACACCTGACACTTCAGGTTGGAGCGGCCGTTGCCGCGGCCACGCCCCTGTCCACCGCCTTGTCCGCCATGTCCACCGCCTTGTCCGCCATATCCACCGCGTGCACCATTGCCGCCGTGATCATTGCCACGAGCAGCAGCGTTGGCGGAAGGATGGATTTCACCTGACGAGTTCTGCTGCTCCAGGCGAAGTTCAGCGCTAAGGAGGTACGCATAGAAACTGCTGAGACTTACTGGATCATCCCGCGCCGTGATCGACACGATGAGGGGCTCGAACTCGGAGCCCAGGCCGGCGAGCATGTAGCCGAGCACTTCATCGTCAGTGAGGGGCTTGCCGATGGAAGCCATTGCATCAACGAACCCCTTCATCTTGCGGTAGTAGTCGGAGGCAGAGAGGTCCTTCTTCTTCAGGTTGGAAAGCTGATACCTGAGCTGCATGATGCGGGCGCGATTCTGCGACGCGAATATGTCATGCAGTGCAGTCCAAACGGCAGCGGGGGTCGTCAGCTGGGTCATCTGGCCGAGGATGTCCTCGGTCATGGACCCGAGAAGGGCGATCATGACAAGCTGATCCTGCTGGTACCAGCGAAGGAACTCTGGATTGGCCACATCGACGGCTGCATCACCAGTTCCTTCCTTGATGGTGTGCGGCGGGGCTGCGTTGGTGCCGGCAACATAGCCGAACAGGCCGTTTGCAGCAAGGGCGGGGACGGCTTGGGTCTTCCATAGCAGGAAGTTCTCGCACGTAAGGCGCAAAGTGATCAGGCTACCGAGCGAGGTGACTGAGATCGGAGCGGAAGTGGAGGAGCCGACGGACAAGGTGCTGGCGTTGAGGGTGGTGAGGGCGCCAGCGGTGCCGGTGTGGGAAGTAGGGGTGGTGCCCGTCATGGTGGAAGAAGGGAGATTGGATCTTTGGCTCTGTATACCAAGTCAGAAAGATTGTTTTGCCGTGGTGATTACCACCGGCCTCTCCTCTATTTATATTCACGTACATAGTACAGGATAGATACAGGTAGTTAGGATTACAACGTGTGCTGGGATTAGATAAGAATAACCCGCACAACTAACTCAATCTAATCCTAACTATACAACTTGACGTACACGTTTAACATGCATATTCTATTGGAGTTGCTCTTTTACATCTTCGTTTTGCATCATCTGCTGGAGTTGATCCTTTTTAAAGATGCAAAAAAGCATTTTTTTAGAGATGTAAATTTTTATATCTCGTGTTTTACATCTTCTATTGGAGATGCTCTTAGAGTGAAAAAAATTGAACATCCAAAGTTGAATTCCTGGATCCGCCGCTGTTCCACACCAGTACATTCCATTGTACTTGGCGGGACATGGGAACTAGGTGGAGGAGGAGGGCGCGCTCTCCTTTGTATTGACGCCCTGGAGCAGTGGGATGCCACAGCGTGCAGTGCCGATCTCCTGGAGCAGTGGGATGGGCGGAGGTCGTCGAGGTCGTGGTGATCTGTGTTGGAGCTGCGGGGACCTGGCGAGGCTTGACCTTGCTCTTGTATTGACGCCCTTCGGCCGTCGATGGAGCTTTGAACACATCATAGCGGTTGGTCCTGGTGCTGCGCCGGACGGTTGTGTGTGCAGTGCAGTCTCACCTGCACCTTTCTTCTTCTTCTCTTTGTGGCTCACAATCAGAGAAGCATCTCCACTATCTGCATTTTCTTCAACTGAGTCCGGAAGCTTGTCAACGTTTGTTGCAGTTTCAGTCATGGTGAAAGAAGGTTCATTGCTTATCAGAGGAGCAAAGGCCACTTCCCGGTTGCGTTTATCCATCTGGCCACCTGAATCATTGTCTCGCTAGCAACTGGGCTATACCAGGTTTTGACAGCCTGGGGGCAACAAACAGGTACTGAAGCTTCTGACAGAACTGCATCCTAATTATGCAGAGGCCGGGTGTTACTCATAATGCTTTGTATTCGCTTGATGCTACATTTCGAGATAATAAAAGCCCTTTATCGAAAAAAAGGATACATGTGCATTCCAGGCAGCTATTCCATCATCCTGGACATTGTCTTCAGGCATCACTCCATCCATCATCGATGGTCCAGTGTACCCGGTGATTTGACGCCAGCTCTCACCAGTGTACTGTGTAGAGCAGGAGGAGGCGGACCGTCATCTCCTGTAGGAATGTTACGCGCGCGTGTCCTGATACTGAGCGTGGCATGATTTTATTTGCCATTCCTGTTTTTGCCCTGCCCAAATACTTACTGGGTACGATGGGGTACTTTCCCGAAAATGAATATTTTGGAGTATTATTTTTTGGTTTCCAAACCAAGTTTCGATTCTTGGTTATTTGTTTCCTCCCAGCCCTAGAAAAATGAACAAAATCTAAAATTGTAAACTTTTTTCAGAACACAAACAAAATTTAAAACTGAGAACATTTCTTTTGAAAATGTGAACATTTTTTGAAAAAAGCGAACAAAATTTTGAACCTCCCAGCCTTTTTCTACATGATTTTCTTTGGAAATTTCGAAAAAAATTTAACAGTCCGAACAATTTTTGAAAATGTGAAAGAAATATGAATTTCGAACATTTTTCAGAACATGAACAAAACTCCAAAAACATTTTTTAAGCGATGAACAAATTTCGAAATTCCAAACATTTTATTAAATTGAGAACAATTTTTAAAAGTGTGAACAAAATTTGGAATTTGGAACATCTTTTTGAATTGTAACCAAAACTATGAAAACAGGAACATTTTTTGAAATTGCGAACAAAATTTTGGCAATGTGAACATTATTTCAAAAATATGAACAAATTTTGACAACAATAATTTTTTTCAAAATTCTGAACAATATTTTAACTTAAAAAGAAAAGAAAAAAAGTAAAGAAAACAAAATAACAGAAAAAGACTGAAGAAAACCCGAAAAAACCAGTAGAAGGAACAAAAGTTTTTTGGAAATTCCGTGAACTGGTTTTAAGTTTTGTCGCTGCTGTGTGTTTGTCTATGTTTCACGTTGTACTTCGTCAACTTGAACCAGTTAGTTGGGGTGGCTAGCGTGGCGTGCGGCCATCATTTTGGACGTGAGAAGCGAGAATCATGGTTCCCTGGTGCATGTCTTCTTCGTCGCTCTTCCTCTGCTCTCTATTTTTGTTAATCCACATTCCGTATTCCTTGTTAAGTTTTGTTCTTTTTAATTGAAAAAAGGAGGTGAAACAAGTAAACAAATGGAGCCAAAATTCAGAAACTCAATGACAGCAACGTCAGCTCAGCTTCAGGTTCTGAAACTGAATGCAGAGCAAAGAAGCGGCAAATCAGTCGAGCAATACGGTCCCTTTGTAATTTTTCTGAAGAAAAAAAAGCATCACATCGGATCTGAGCAAGCTCCTTTTGGGCGCCCTCATGGATTAGATCATACATGTATTCCTTCTTCCTTGTGCAAATAAACATGGAGCCAAAATGTAGTGTAGTTATGACTGAAATTTGAATGACACACGCAGTCAGTCAGGCAAGTTTCAGGTTTTGAAACTGAAACTGATTGCTCTTCTTCCTGCTGCTGATTTGTTTGTTCAGTTTCAGTTTCAGTTTGGTAACTATGGTTCTGTCGACGTAACAAGGGTAATTATATATGGTTGTAATTAACCGTATGTGCGGGTGTTAGTTAGCTTTAACGCACCAACTAAATTAAATTTAAATAGATAGCCTCCCCGCAATTTTTGTAAAAAAAATAAATAGCCGTAACCAATTAAAATGTAGACTGACAAATTCATTCACCTCTTCTGACATTACAACGCCCGTTGTTATTCAGTGTCAGTCCCAAATCATAGCAACCGACTTAACAAGTGGAAATCATACTACATTCTTTTTGGAATAGATAGATAGAAGAAACTCACAGAAGCACAAATCAACCCAGAAACAGGTATGAATCACACGTCCGCCCAACCCAGCGTCAAGTTAAGAGGCAGCAATTGCTCTGACTACGGTTCAAGTCCTCGTCAGACTATATATAATCTGGCAGGAAAACAGAGAGAGGTATTAACAAACACAAGCACTTGTAATTCCTGATGCAACAAACGCTCTACATGGTAAAGGAAGACAAAAAAGGATCTTACCCGCTGGATCAACCAATATATTTCCTGGGGATGTGTTGAATCTTTTGCCAGTTTGGATGTCCGTCTGTTTGACAAGACTTCATAAACCCATCGTTGCACTTCTCGAGTTTAAAATATGATAATCAGATTGCCGCTGAGCCTGTTTAGGTACCTCAACTGCTTTGCCTCCTGGCCTTGTTCACGACTTACTTCGAATGGTGGGAATGTTTGGAGTGAGACAAGCCTACTGATGTTTGAAAATTTCAGTCCGGGACCGCTGCGTACATGCCGCAAGTTGATAAGATCACCACAATAGGTCATTGAAGATTTCCTGACCAACATCTTCAATATCCACCCCTTCATCTGTGCTTCTTATGAACCCTTCTGCCACCCACAGTCTAACTAATTCATCACGGTGCAAGTGATGTCTCCTAGGAAAAATACTGCAGTAAGCAAAGCAACGCCTAGCCTGCTCACCAAGCTGATAGTAGCTCCACCACAGAGGCCCTCCCCATACCTTGAAAAGGTCTTGATCTCTGACTCTTCTCCAATGGTCGACATCTGGTTGTCGACGTAAATTTCCTCCCACTGTTCTAGCTGCTAGAGGTGACCCCTTCAGCTTTTTTGCAATCTCAACCCCAATTTTATGGAACATGCTTTGATCTTGGCCATCTTCGAGGGCATAGTGCTTGAATAATTCAAAGAAGGCGGTGTCATCAAACTCAGGTACTGGTATGGCAGTATACCTCACACCAGGACATAGATCTGGTAATGCATATTTACTTCGAGTCGTCACTAGGATCTTGCTTCCTCTCTTTCCAACCTTAAGTGGAGAAAGTAACTCTGGTAGATTTTGATCACTGACATCATTATTGCACCATACATCATCTAGTATCAGAAGGAATCGCTTTCCATTTAGTTTTCTCTCCAATTCTTTTACCAAAGCAGTCGGGTTATGGAATTGAGGGCTCTGAAGCTGCCTCATACAACTCCTTGAGGATGTCGAGCAACCTAAAACTCTGAGAGACATGGACCCACATAACAAGGTCGAAGTAACCTTCCTTGTTGTCTTTCTTGTCTTTTTCCTCATGGGCATAAACTAATTGTGCAAGGGTAGATTTCCCTGACCCACCAACTCCATGTATGCCAATTACAGAAAAGCATAGACCGTTGCTGGTGCTCGGGTGAAGATCATTGTTCTTTTCATGAAGCATTGCTATGATCTTGTCACAATCATTATCTCGACCAAATACTTTATGTGGAGAAACTGCAGTGGTTGGATTATTAACAACCATTGTCTGCCTTCTATTGCCATTACTTATGCTTGACAAGCTAAGCTTATCCAAAATTTGATGTGCTTCACTTATTATGTCTTCTATCTTCCTTAGGCTCTCTATCAACCTTTTCTTTGACATGCCACTATCCTGCGACACCAAATAACAAGAGAGAACTCTTTTAAAAATAAATTGTACGTGACCACTATAGGTGGAGGATTTTGTTTCTTTCTTTACCACAAACAATCCCCACAGTAAATAAAGAAAGAAGAATAATGTAAAATATAGGGAAATCGTCTACTGTCGAATATACTTTTTAAAAAATACACAGAGGGATCTAGACTGACTTGACAAAAGCCTAGTTCTGCAGAGAACGCCAAGGTAGTCACACAGTAGTCACACAGAAATCACACACACATGCGCATGAATGTCTGTACGCACATCCTCCATGCATCGTCCTGATGCTGAGGTCGGGGGTTATCCTCCCTTTCAAGTAAAACATCCTCCATGCATTATATGTACATACTCATGATCTAGAATTTTGGTAATTTTGAAGAAAGAAGTAATTTGCTTCACAGAGGGAAGCCTAAGAGCAACTCCAACGGGCCGACGCAAAAGGTTTTGTCCATTTCGGTCGGCCAAAGGGGCGGCGTCCATGCACGTCTTTGCGTCTGCGGTGCGCCCAATCTGCCGACCCATTTGGTCCGGCCTGCCGGCCGGCGGCCCAATGTGCACAAGCTTGCATGCATATATTTAAAAAAGCAACAATGTACATATTTTAGTTACAACCAAATAAATAACATAGTACCACAATAATAAATAGTTTATCACCAAATAAAAATTTCATAGTTTACAAACCAAATGAAATTTAAATGGTTACAAACGCATGCAAAGAAAAAGAACCGATATGTCTATTGGTTGCCTAAATGAGTCCACATATGCTCAACCAAATCATTCTGGAGTTAAATATGAGTTGCCCAATCACACATTTCATGATGAAATTGGTTGAACTACTGTGCAAACGTTGCCGGTCCATACTCACTCACAACATTTTCACCCTGAAATTGAAAAACTTGGTCGAAGATTTGATCCTCATGCTCATCCTTTACAACCATGTCGTGCATGATCACACAAGTAGTCACCACCTCACATAACTTCTTGGTGCTTCCAGTTCTAGCAGGATACCGAAGGATCACCCATCAAGGTTGAAGTACACAAAAAACACGCTCCACATCCTTCCTAGCACTCTCTTGTGCTTTGGCAAACCTAGCCCTCTTCTCTCCAATAGATTGGAGATTGTCTTCACAAGAGTTGACCCCTAAGGGTAGATACCATCAGCTAGGTAGTATCCCTTGTTGAAGTGGTGGTCATTGATCTTATAGTTGACCTATAGGTAGTTTGTTCTGCCAGCCTTCCGAACAATGAAGAGCGCTGAAGCACGTTGATGTCATTGTGAGAACTAGCCATGACAAAAAAGAGTGCTAAATTCAGAGATCTTGTGAAGCCACAACTTCAAGCATGATAGTTCAACCTTTGGCCCCTTATATTGCCTTTGCCAAGCAAATCTTCCACTTCCCGTGCATACAATCTATGTTATCAAGCATTCCCGGGAAACTCCTATCTACATTGATCGCCCACAACCGGGCTATATCCACAACATTTGACACTCTCAAGTACTACGGGTCAAAGACTGCTACCACAGCCTTGAATAACTTGTACAATGATGCAAGACATGTGGACTCACTCATGCGGATATACTCATCAACAAGATCACCGAAAATTCCATATGCAACTACCTGAATAGTTGTAGTGCATTTCTGTTAAGAGGAGAAGCCAACGAAATAATCATATGAAATAATCATCATATGTCATCACTCCCTGCAGAATACGGTTGAACACATGTCTAGCCAACCGGAAGCGGCATCGGAAAAGCCTCGGATTAAAGAGTGCAGACATGCACTGAAAGTAACCGGCGAAGAGTAGAAAATGTTTGGTCTCCCCACTGCGATTCGACGCCCGAGCATGGCCTGTGAACGATTGCCTAAACCTTAGTTGATGCCTGGCAATGTGGTCACTGACGACTATAGTCGCAACAACAAAATCATCATCGTACGACGATGAATCGTCCGATGAACACATGAAGTTAATTAGAAAGAACTCATCCTCACTATAATGGTACCTTGCGGGTGAAACATCGAACACCTTGAGGGCGTGGCGAAGAAATCTTCCGGTGAAGAGGCCTGCTCCTCTGCCCCTACAGGAAGCAGACCTGTCAAAGTGGAGGCAGCCGTCGAGCGAGGATGGTGGGCTTGGAGCTAGGCAGGCGGCGGAGGAGGTGAGCGGGTGGCTAGGCCATGGAGGTGCTATGACGGCAGCGAAAAGAGGCCACCAACACCGGCAAGAGCAGGCATCAGATGCGGCACGGCGGTGGGGGAAGTGTGCGGATGTGGGTGGCAGCTTGGGCAACATTCAAGCAACCGGAAGTAGGAGGCGGCGGCGATGGCGGCATGTCCGAAAGTGTCGGCTATGGAGGGGCAGGAGAGAATGGATGTTGTGCCACAGACGTCGTGCTAATGCAAATCCCGACACAAATTTGGACCGGAAATAGGTCATGGACAGACGGAAAACAGACGAATGTCCATTTGCTTTGGCGTGTTGGGCTGTGATTTCTGTCTGTTTTGACCCAAATGGACGCACACGGACAAAACACGTTGGCGCGTTGGAGTTGTCCTAAGAGAATACTCATGGGCCAGAATCATGGTGTACAAGATATAACATTGGATACAAGAGGAATTTGAAGGAAATATGCCCTAGAGGCAATGATAAAGTTGTTATTTATATTTCCTTATATCATGATAAATGTTTATTATTCATGCTAGAATTGTATTAACCGGAAACTTAGTACATGTGTGAATACATAGACAAAACAAAGTGTCCCTAGTATGCCTCTACTTGATTATCTCATTAATCAAAGATGGTTATGTTTCCTGATCATAAACATGTGTTGTCATTTGATGAACGGGATCACATCATTAGAGAATGATGTGATGGACAAGATCCATATGTTAGCTTACCATAATGATTGATAAGTTTTATTGCTACTGGTTTCTTCATGACTTATACATGTTCCTCTGACTATGAGATTATGCAACTCCCGAATACTAGAGGAACATCTTGTGTGCTATCAAACGTCACAACATTTGGGTGATTATAAAGATGCTCTACATGTGTCTTCGAAGGTGTTTGTTGGGTTGGCATAAATCGAGATTAGGATTTGTCACTCCATGTATCGGAGAGATATCTCTGTGCCCTCTCGGTAATGCTCATCATTATAAGCCTTGCAAGCAATGTGACTAATGAGTTAGTTGCGCGATGAAGCATTACAGAACGAGTAAAGAGACTTGCCGGTAATGAGATTGAACTAGGTATGATGATACCGACGATCGAATCTTGGGCAAGTAACATACCGATGACAAAGGGAACAACATATGTTGTTATGCGGTTTGACTGATAAAGATCTTTGTAGAATATGTAGGAGCCAATAATATGAGCATCCAGGTTCTGCTATTGGTTATTGATCAGTGTTGGGAAAACCGATCACCTATGGGGTCACAAGGATCGTTTCTACGTTCAGCGGGGGGTGAGTTGCACGAAGAGCGGGTCGAGCCGTTAGCACACAGGTTTTTTTTATCTAGGTTCGGTCGCAAATATGCGTAATACCCTAGTCCTGCTTGTCTGGTTATATGTGTGCGTTCTTGAGCTTTTGAACTAGCTACGGTGCATGCTTTGTCCAAAAGTCTGAATCCTCTCTCTGTATGCCTTGGGCCTCCTTTTATATGCAAAGGGGGTCGCCAAAGTGGCACACAGGAGGTGCCAAGCTACAGTTGTACGAGCTTATCGCTCGATCAATGTAGGACAAGCGCATTTAATGCGTTGCCTACGTGTCCTCTCGCTTTATTGGGGACAGCAACAGAGGCCATCTCATCCTTCGCCGCTCCTCCTCGCCTTAACGCGCGTCCAGGTTGACAAGGCATGCAGTGCCACGCTGGCTAACTAGCTGCTGCGTTGGCGCAATGGTAAGCCTCCACAAAGATTTGCATGCCGCCACGTAGGCGCCTGCTTAGTTGGCACGCCTATCGTCGCACTGGAGTGGTGGTGAGGTGGCAAAACCTTGCCGAGCGCGGGTCCGGCTGCGGCCCAATGGCTGTCCCCGACAAGGCTTGCCGGGGGGCTTGGAGTCATCCCCGGCAAGGGTCTTGCCGGGGGTCTTCGTCTTCTAGTCCCACGTGGATCCGTGGGTCGTCAATCTTTATGAGGATTTGCATGCTATCGAGCATGCGCTTTCCAGGTCTTGGTCTCGACATTGTCGACGGTGTCAGAGCTCTCAGCCCCAAGGGTGATGGACTTGCTGGTGTTTGTGCAGGTTGCCTCGGAAGGCCCTTGCCAGGGGCGGTCCAGCTTGCCCCTTGCCCCTCGTGCTTCGAGCATCTGTCTTGGTGGCTGTGACTGCCCGTGCACTAGTAAGGGTACAAAAGTACCTATACTTTTGTACACCGATAGGAGCCCCGGGGCGTGGGTCACACATAAGCGCAAGGCGTAGTTGGGCCAGGCCCAAGGCAGTGTGCGGGCGAGCGTGGCAGAGATCGATTGCCACGATCTTTCTGTTAGTTGCGCTTCCCACAACCCACGTCGAGCGCATGACGTGGGGTTCGTGCACGGGATGGATGTGGCAAGAGCTGGCCCGCGCCTTCCCCATAAAAAGGGGAAAACCGCAGGGGCACTACTCATTTACCTTCTCTGCTTCTCCCAATCTTGGAACCGCAATTCCCCTCTTCTTCCCCAAACCCGAACCAGAGCTCTACGCCCCCGCTTGCCACCGCCACGCCTCCATTGCCTCTCGATCCACTGCTCCTCCTAAGCCGCCATGGCGCCCAAAGCTAGCAAGGGCAAGGGAGCAGCCAAAGCTGCCACGTGGAAGGAGGTGCCGAAGAGTGAGCTGGTGAAGCTGCGGAAGAAGCGTGCCCTTTTTCCTCCGGCAATCGACGTGCTCACGCTCTGGGACCAGTTCCTGTGCTTGTGGGGTAGGGAGACGACGAGGCATCCCGCCACGAAGGTCATCCCCGCTCCCTTCACCAAGCCTGGCCTGAATATTTATCCTTTCTTTGTCAATTACTTCTCCTGCGGGCTCTACACCCCCTTTCTCAGATTTCTTCAACGACATCATGCACACCTACGACTTCCATCTCCCGGACTTCACGCCGAATGCGGTGGCATGCACGACCCTTTTCGCCCACCTCTGCAAGGGCTTCGCCGGATTCCACCCTAGCATTAGGCCTGATGGTACTATTGAAAAGTACAAGGCTCGGCTCGTGGCAAAGGGTTATACCCAAAAGAAGGTGAAGACTTCTTTGATACTTACTCACCTGTGGCTCGACTGACCACTATTCGAGTTCTACTTTCACTAGTTGTCTCACATGGTCTTCTCGTTCATCAAATGGATGTTAAGACTGCTTTCCTAAATGGAGAGTTGGATGAGGAAATTTATATGGAACAACCAGATGGGTTTGTAATAGATGGTCAGGAAGGGAAAGTGTGCAAGTTGCTGAAGTCTTTGTATGGACTCAAGCAAGCACCCAAACAGTGGCATGAGAAATTCGAAAGAACTTTAACAGCTGCAGGCTTTGTTGTGAACGAAGCTGACAAATGTGTGTACT
>NW_021225457.1:0-1184 GCF_002162155.2 Triticum dicoccoides
AGTCATTTTACCCATGAGGCATGGTTCGCATGTGTCAAATGATTCATAATCGAGAGACTCTAAAAGTCCATCAATATGGAGGTTCTTCATGCGCTTGACACCTATGTGACCAAGGCGGCAGTGCCACAAGTATGTGGGACTATCGTTATCAACTTTACATCTTTTGGTATTCACACTATGAATATGTGTAATATTACGTTCGAGATTCATTAAGAATAAACCATTGACCATCGGAGCATGATCATAAAACATATCTCTAATATAAACAGAACAACCATTATTCTCGGATTTAAATGAGGAGCCATCTCGTATTAAACGAGACCCTGATACAATGTTCATGCTCAAACTTGGCACTAAATAACAATTATTGAGGTTTAAAACTAATCCCGTAGGTAAATGTAGAGGCAGCGTGCCGACGGCGATCACATCGACCTTGGAACCATTCCCGACGCGCATCGTCACCTCGTCCTTCGCTAGTCTTCGCTTATTCCGCAGCTCCTACTGTGAATTACATATATGAGCAACGGCACCGGTATCAAATACCCAGGAGTTACTACGAGTACTGGTAAGGTACACATCAATTACATGTACATCAAATATACCTTTAGTGTTGCCGGCCTTCTTGTCTACTAAGTATTTGGGGCAGTTCCGCTTCCAGTGGCCCTTCCCCTTGCAATAAAAGCACTCAGTCTTAGGCTTGGGTTCATTCTTTGACTTCTTCCCGGCAACTGGCTTACCGGGCGCGGCAACATCCTTGCCGTCCTTCTTGAAGTTCTTCTTACCCTTGCCCTTCTTGAACTTAGTGGTTTTATTGACCATCAACACTTGATGTTCTTTCTTGATTTCAACCTCTGCTGACTTCAGCATTGAGAATACTTAAGGAATGGTCTTCACCATCCCCTGCATATTGTAGTTCATCACAAAGCTCTTGTAGCTCGGTGGGAGCGACTGAAGGATTCTGTCAATGACCGCCTTGTCCAGGAGGTTAATGTCCAGCTGGGATAGTCGGTTGTGCAACCCAGACATTTTGAGTATGTGCTCACTGACAGAACTGTTTTCCTCCATCTTACAACTATAGAACTTGTCGGAGACTTCATATCTCTCGACCCGGGCATGAGCTTGGAAAACCATTTTCAGCTCCTCAAACATCTCATATGCTCCGTGTTGCTCAAAACGCTTTTGGA
>NW_021225458.1:0-1175 GCF_002162155.2 Triticum dicoccoides
GGGTATCGTGCCCTTGCAACCCGCTGCACCGTGCTAACGAAGTACACGGGATGCTCGATGAGGTTGGGGGCGCTAACATGGCCTGTGTCTTTCGGAGGTCGAGACGCCTCCTGAGATAATGGAGGCCCCAGCGCCTGGTCACTTGGTGGGGCCTCTTCCGCCCTGGGTGCGTCCCCCTGCTGAGGCTGATTTCCATCTGCTGCGGCCGTGGTCTTTGCGAGGTCTTCTTAGCCTTGTGCTGCTGCGGCCGGGGTCGCGACCGACGCGGTCTTGACCCGGCGCTCCTCCCGAACCGCCACTAGGGCTGCGCTGGCGGAGTAGGGTGTGGCTGCAAGGTAGAGTACCAAGGGCTCCTGAGGGCATGGAGCCACCATCACGGGAGGGCTGGTCAAGTACTTCTTGAGATCTTGGAACGCTTTGTCAGCCTCTTCAGTCCATTCGAACGGGCCCATCTTCTTCATCAGCTTGAAGAAGGGCAAGGCTCGTTCTCCCAGCTTGGAGATGAAGCGTCCCAACGCGGTTACTCGCCCGGTGAGCTTCTGCATTTCTCTGAGGGTCTTCGGCGGACTCATGTCTTCAACTGCCTTGACCTTCTCTGGGTTAGCCTCGATACCTCTGTGGGACACGAGGAAGCCCAAAAGCTTGCAAGAAGGGACTCCGAACATGCACTTCTCCGGGTTGAGCCGCACGTCCACTTCATGAAGGCTCGCGAAGGTTTCTTCCAGGTCCTGTATCAGGGTCTTCGCCTCCCGAGACTTCACCACGATGTCGTCGACGTAGGCCTCGGCGTTTCTACCGAGCTGCTGGCCCAAGGCGATGTGCATCAGTCGCTGAAAGGTTGAGCAATCCGAACGGCATGCAGGTATAGCAATATACTCTGCACGGAGTCAGGAAGGCCATTTTCTCGACATCTTCCATTGCCATCTTGATTTGGTAATAGCCCGAGAAGGCATCCAGGAAGCACAACAGGTCGCACTCGGTGGTGGAATCGACCATTTGGTCGATGCGAGGGAGCGAGAATGGATCCTGAGGCCAGGCCTTGTTGAGGTTGGTGAAGTCGACGCACATGCGCTCCTTTCCTCCCTTTTTTGGAACAACAACAGGGTTGGCTAGCCATTCAGGTTAGCGAACTTCTCGAATGACACCTGCAGCCTCCAACTTGCAGGTTTCTTGGA
>NW_021225459.1:0-1072 GCF_002162155.2 Triticum dicoccoides
GTTCATCTGGGTGATGGGCTAGAGTGAAATGTTTATGTCGGTAATGAGAGTGGTGTGGTGAACACGATTTGGTAAAGGTATCGATGAGAGGCCATGTAGGAGTACATGGTGGGTTGTTTCATTGAAGCCGACCTTAAGCACTGAGATCTGTATGTGTGATTTAAGAATTAGCTACTACCATGCATTGGGCCCGAAACCAATGGACCCTCTCGGCTTCTTATTCACCCTAGTTCTCCGTCCAGGAGTTGCAAGTAGTTTCTGGTGTTTGTAGCCTACTGGAGGCCGTGGACAGCGCTGACCGTAGGGGTGGGCTGTGATGCGGTAGGTACGTGGCACGGTGTACCGAATACCCGTTAGGTATCTCGGGAACCCTGTTCACATCATTCGGGGCCATATGGGAAACCTCGGCCGGACTCCCTGCGGATGGAACCTGGATAGGCGATAAACCTGGACTGGAGGCTTAGGTGATTAGGTAGGTCGTGGCCGACACCCACGTTGGGCTTCCGCTTGAAGGTTGCCGAGTACATGTCGTGTAAACGACGGTAAGTGGTGAGAGCGTGTATGAAGGAGTACACCCCTGCAGGGTTAACATGATCTATTCGAGTAGCCGCGTCCGCGGTAAAGGACTACTTGGTTGCCTATACAGTTCATAGACAAGTAAATGGAAACTGTTAAAAGCCTCAAGATAAGTGTGAGTGCCGAGGATGGCTCTTCCGTAGGAAGACGGAGGCGGATCCTCGGTAGTGTATTGAATTGGTGAGTAGTGGACTCGTGTGCGCAAAACCATTTCAAGTTGGAGTATCGTAGGATAGCCTAGCCAAGAGTCAAAGCTGGCTTGCTGCAATAACTCCACCAACCCTTCTTGATACTAAGCATGTATGTAGGATCTGATGTAAGTCTTGCTGAGTACCTTTGTACTCATGTTGCTATAATCTACATTTTTACAGAAGACGCTGCAACCCCTTCTGATGGGTTCTATGTAGACGTTGACATCAACGAGTAGGCTAAAGACCCAGGTGGTGACCCTGAGCTTGTGAAGGACCACGTAGTATAGCTAGGCTTTCCAAGCCTC
>NW_021225460.1:0-388 GCF_002162155.2 Triticum dicoccoides
ATATTATAAGTTAATTTTGCCGACTTTTCATACTACCTGTTGGAAATATGAGCAATTTACCGAATGATTTTATTAACAGAAAAACTAGATAAAGCATGACTAGTATAGCAATGATAAAACAAGTCATAGAATTTGACAAAGAGAAGGTAAATAACATTTGCATATATGAGCTAGAACAAATCATCTCTAGAGCAGACAGTAGATCAAGATGCATATATGAGGTAGATCCTAACATGTCTAGGGCAAACAGTAGAACAAGGAACTGTGACAGGACCTCTAACAGGAAAAATAAGAACACGTACGAGACAGCAGCCGGAGCAGAGGCACTGGACTTGGGGTCGGTGTCCTCCATGTCGTCGAGGAGGTTGTCGACGTCGGGGAAGTAGTC
>NW_021225461.1:0-612 GCF_002162155.2 Triticum dicoccoides
AAAAAAAATTAGGGTTAGTTCATCATATCCGAACCAATCTGAGCCTTTGCATAATCTTTTTAGGGTTTTGCTTTGTTGAATTTGCGGTTGCATCGTCGTGTCTAGTTGCTGGTCTTAGAGTCTAGTCTTTTAGAGTTTCGAGTTCTGGTCATAAGTTGTCACGCCGCCGCCGCACCATCATCATCGCCCCTGCCATCTACCACCACCGCTTATCCGCCACCGCTCCGAATCCGTATCCATATACCACCACCAATCCGTGTCCATATACCACCACCGATCCATATCCATATACTACCACCGCTACCACCACCGCTGCCATATACCACCACCATATATCCACCACCAATACGAGTTCCTTGCATATTAGGTTTGTTTTCGAGATCCATCTAGATTCCGATTCGTGTTTCCTTGCCGGAGTAGGTTTCGGAAAAAAAAAGAGTCGGGTAGCCACGCTCCGTTTAGGCCCAAAATTTTTCGAAAACGCATTTTTCGAAAAAAATTCCGGCTATCCTATTTTTAGGTGTTTCTGAGTGTTTTGAGACAGGTGCCATTATAGGAAGTTTTTTTTGACCCGTTTCCAGTTTTTGGGTCCGGGCAGTCGAAAAAAAAAAA
>NW_021225462.1:0-431 GCF_002162155.2 Triticum dicoccoides
CACAGGATATGGTTCCATTGTACCTCTGTGAGGAACTCCTTGATGCCTTGATTGGAGGAATGAGACCGTAACTTCACCGCCACTTGAGTACCATCCTCCAGGAAGCCATCATAGACGCGGCCGAACCCTCCTTGGCCAAGCACCCGCTCAAAGCCATTGGTTATCACCTCGAGTTCCTTGTAAGTGAACCGGCGGTTCTCGACTAGTCGCAGCGAATCATTAGCACCGCCATGGCTCGTTGGCATTTCCTCCTCATTCTGCGGCTTTATTGTGGCCATATTGTTCATTGATCCTTCATGTATAATTAGGCAATTGATGAATAAATATACCAAGAGGACATTATTGTGTGCTGGATGGATCATGCTGGAAAAGGCCCCACTCTCACCTTGCTGCTGCTTTCGTCGTCTTAGTGAGAACAAGACTAGGGCTGC
>NW_021225463.1:0-730 GCF_002162155.2 Triticum dicoccoides
GGGGGGGAATTTCGTGGCCCTTGGTGGAGGGGTCCGAAATCAACCCTATCTCTTGTTTCCCCACACATACGGACTCTAAAAATAGCCTATACTTATGTATTTCGAAATTACATGGGCCTGGCCCAATAATAAGGTGACGCGGCACCTAAAATAGCCTCGGGACGAAATTTATGAAGTGGCATCTTGTATATTTCGTCCATGGCTTCATGCACCCAATATGGTGGCTTCAAAGTCCTGAAATCATCACTTGTAACTCCGTTCTTGTTCCCCTTGCGCATGGCATCATCTCCATGCTTGTTCTTGCTCCAATGTTCATCCTTCTCCAAGCTAGGCCCTTCATTTGTAAGCAAAACAAATGTATCCAATTTAGGCAGCATCATATTCTCATGAACATTAGAATCATTACCAAGAAACGAGAGTACCTGATAATTTAATTGGCGTGCGCGAGCTCTAGTAATTGGTCCCGTATATGTAGCAGTAGGGGTTGTGGCTGTAACAATGGTATTGATGTCCTCATCACTGGCATGATTAGATGTGGTATTGTTGAGGAGAATGAAGCTATGCTTGCACGTTTTCTGGGTGGATTAAATAGAGAGATTCAGACCATTCTAGACTATAAGGAGTATACTAATATCACTCGTTTATTCCATCTTGCTTGTAAAGCTGAACGTGAAGTGCAGGATCGACAAGCATTGGCGCGATCTAACTTTTCTGCAGGCCGGCCTTCATC
>NW_021225464.1:0-1545 GCF_002162155.2 Triticum dicoccoides
CGTCCTTCATGGTTCGACTCGATGGATATTGCTCAAAAATCAGTTTCTGTACACGAATGAGTACTATGATGCAATTCAATACGAGGGCCTTGTGTTTGCTGCCACCACTCGTGGCACTGTTTTTGCATGGCATCCTAGTAGTTTCTGTATGTTTGTCTTCCATCGTAATTATAATTGTTTCATCCACATGCATGCGGGTTAGCAAGTTTCCCTTTACTAATTAACCTTCTTCTTGTGTTTCCAAGGTCCTGTGAACATCCCACCACCTATACTTGAAAAATTTTATAACCAAGGGGGAGATGCCGATGGTGATGATCACGAGCAGCGTCCATATACTCTGTGGTGCCTGGCAACTAATTCCGATGGATCACCTCTTCTTGTGTGTATACAACCCACTGATGATGTTACTGCTAAGGAAGCAGGTGTCTCCCATGGTCGCACTCTCCGGACCTATTCCAACACCCGTTGCATGGTATTCGGGATGGATACTAGTGTGCTAGCACCAAATCCTTCTCCCTGGCACAGAATTGGTAGTCTTGGAGAAAACTCGCTCTTCCTTGGACAAAACTATCCGAAGATAGTGAAAGGCGATCCAACTATTGTTGACACATTTATGAGAAGCAACTGTGTCTATACCTCGGACATTTGGGTGGTTCCCTACCCTGCTACTGATATAGTAGGCCGCTTCAGCCTGGATGATCAGTCCTGCGTTGGTCTCCACATCGACAACGGATGGCCCGTCCCAGAGAATCACTTGTGGTTCAAAGCAAGCGTTTCCAACGCCGCGGAATGGTTGAGTTGAAGTTCATTTCATGGCTTGTTATTTGTTGTGTGGTGAAAACTTTAGTATTTATAATGTATCCTCGTTGTCGATGTGGGTTGATGACCTATTGTATGTAATAAAATGATATGTCTGTGATAAACTTACTAAATTTATGAATGGCTTTCGAGTCGCTTCTCTGAGTGAGTGGTGCGACGAGGCAAAAAAATATTTTCCGAATACATAATTGTACGTGCATTGCAACAGGTTATCGGATGAGGCCAATCAACAATAGTAGTACACTATTTGTACTAACTTCACATGCTTCGCGCGTCGGGCGGGTGTTTTTACTGTAGCCATATGTTAATGTGTTCGTTGTACGTAACCAGCACCTCGAATCCTCGATACTAGTATACTATATAGTAGTAGGAGTGAGTAGTAGGAGTGAGTAGTAGGAGTAGTAGGGTGGCATGGGCCAGCACAAGCATTCACGTCTAGGAGTATGACACACGCCACCACCACGACATCCATCTGACACCATATTATTTCTGGGAGTCCGTGCTAGAGCAATCTCTTCAACCTCGTCGTTTCTCTAACTTCAGCCATCGCGCGGCAGGCGGGGTGGGGGTTTGCCGATAGTTGGTTTCCTTAACTGTGGTCCCACTTGTAAGGCCAACTCCAACGCACGACCCCAAACGCACCTCCGTTTTGCACGAACTCCAACGATAATTTTAACTAGAAAAGCAAGACCAAAGAAAACAAGAACCACAAGAATACATTTTACT
>NW_021225465.1:0-1033 GCF_002162155.2 Triticum dicoccoides
GTCTGACCGATAAAGATCTTCGTAGAATATGTAGGAGCCAATATGGGCATCCAGGTCCCGCTATTGGTTATTGACCGGAGACGTGTCTCGGTCATGTCTACATTGTTCTCGAACCCGTAGGGTCCGCACGCTTAAGGTTTCGATGACAGTTATATTATGAGTTTATGAGTTTTGATGTACCGAAGGAGTTCGGAGTCCCGGATGAGATCGGGGACATGACGAGGAGTCTCGAAATGGTCGAGACGTAAAGATCGATATATTGGACGACTATATTCGGAGTTCGGAAAGGTTCCGAGTGATTCGGGTATTTTCGGGAGTACCGGGGAGTTACGGGAATACGGGAAAGAGTATTGGGCCTTGATGGGCTTTAGTGGGAAGAGGAGAAAAAGGCTGCGCCCCCCCTCCCCTCTAGTCCGAATTGGACTAGAGAAAAGGGGGCCGTCCACCTCTCCTTCTCCTCCTATTCCTTCTCCCTTCCTCCCCTCTTGGTGGACTCCTACTAGGACTTGGAGTCCTAGTAGGACTCCCCACCCTGGCCGCACCTCTGCCTTGGCCGGCCTCCTCCTCCTCCATCCTTTATATACTGAGGCAAGGGGCACCCCATGAACACACAAGTTGACACAAGTTGATCCACGTGATCGATTCCTTAGCCGTGTGCGGTGCCCCCTGCCACCATATTCCTCGATAATACTGTAGCGGAGTTTAGGCGAAGCCCTGCTGCTGTAGTTCATCAAGATCGTCACCACGCCGTCGTGCTGACAAAACTCTTCCCCGACACTTTGCTGGATCGGAGTCCGGGGATCGTCATCGAGCTGAACGTGTGCTCGAACTCGGAGGTGCCGTAGTTTCGGTGCTTGATCGGTTGGATCGTGAAGACGTACGACTACTTCCTCTACGTCGTGTCATTGCTTCCGCAGTCGGTCTGCGTTGGGTACGTAGACAACACTCTCCTCTCGTTGCTATGCATCACATGATCCTGTGTGCGCGTAGGAAAATTTTTGAAATTACTACGAAACCCAACAGTGACTTCCTT
>NW_021225466.1:0-402 GCF_002162155.2 Triticum dicoccoides
GGTGCCACCGAGTTGTTCCACTCGGTCACACCGACAGGGTCGGGATATATATACCCACGGGTGAGATTTTGGAAAATTCTTCAAAACCCCTCAGCCCGCGCGTGTCCTGCTCTGCCTCCTCGGGTCTCCAGATCGCCTCCTTGCCGCCAGCGACCTCCCACTGCTAGTTTCTGCTGCCATCGATAGAATCTGCTCCGCCGTCGCTGCCATAGCGAACACTCACCGAACTAGGGTATGTGTTCGACCCCTTGTGCTGTCTATTCAACTCCGATTCCTAGCACGAGGACAATGCCATGATTCTCGCCACGATTGAAATTGATCTATCCAGCTAAATCTTCCTTAGGCCTAGTTTGATCGAAAATTTTAGGGTTAGCTCTCCGCAGAACTCATCTCGGACCGACC
>NW_021225467.1:0-3478 GCF_002162155.2 Triticum dicoccoides
AAAAGAACATATTCTCCAACTTTAAACTCACGCTTTTGGATTCTTTTATCATGCCATCTTTTAACTTTTTCTTTAAACAACTTGGCATTTTCATAAGCTTGGGTTCTCCATTCATCTAATGAGCTAATATCAAATAACCTCTTTTCACCGGCAAGTTTAAGATCATAGTTGAGTTCTTTGATTGCCCAATATGCTTTATGTTATAATTCTAGAGGCAAATTACAAGCTTTTCCATAAACCATTTTATAAGGAGACATACCCATAGGACTTTTATATGTTGTTCTATAAGCCCAAAGTGCATCATCTAATTTCTTAGACCAATTCTTCCGGGACCTATTGACAGTCTTTTGCAAAATTAATTTTATTTCCCTATTACTAAGTTCAACTTGACCACTAGACTGAGGATAATACGGTGATGCAATTCTATGGTTAACATCATACTTGGCAAGCATTTTACGGAAAGCACCATGAATAAAGTGTGAACCACCATCAGTCATTAAATATCTAGGGACTCCAAACCTTGGGAAATTAACTTCCTTAAGCATTTTAATAGAGGTGTTGTGATCAGCACTACTTGTTGGAATAGCTCTACCCACTTAGTAACATAATCAACAGCAACCAAAATATGTGTATACCCATAAGAGGAAGGAAAAGGTCCCATGTAATCAAATCCCCAAACATCAAATGGTTCAACAGCAAGTGAATAATTCATAGGCATTTATTGACTCTTACCGATATTACCTATTCTTTGGCATTCATCACAAGATAAGACGAACATACGAGCATCCTTGAAAAGAGTAGGCCAATAAAACCCAGACTGCAATACCTTGTGAGCAGTTCTATCTCCAGCATGATGCCCTCCATATGTTTCGGAGTGACATTTCCATAGGATTTGTCCATGTTCATGCTCGGGTACACAACATTTAATAATACCATCTACTTCTTTATAAAGATGTGGGTCATCCCAAAAGTAATGTCTTAAATCATAGAAGAATTTTTTCTTTTGTTTGTATGTAAAGCTAGGTGGTAAATATTTAGCAACAATGTAATTAGCATAGTCAGCGTACCAAGGAGTGTTATTAGAAACATTTATTGCAGCTAACTACTCATCAAGAAAACTATCATCAATAGGTAGTGGGTCATCAAGCACATTTTCAAGCCTAGACAAGTTATCAGCTACGGGGTTCTCCGCTCCTTTTCTATCAGTGATATGTAAATCAAATTCTTGTAGCAAGAGAACCCAACGGATAAGTCTAGGTTTAGCATCTTTTTTTCATAAGATATTTTATAGCAGCATGGTTGGTGTGAACGATAAATTTAGAGTCAACAATGTAAGATCTAAATTTATCAAAGCAAACACCACTGCTAAGAATTCTTTTTCAGTAGTAGCATAATTCTTTTGAGCACTGTATAGGGTTTTACTAGCATAATAAATGACATTCAGTTTCTTATCAACTCTTTGTCCTAGAACAGCACCAACAGCATAATCACTAGCATCACACATAATTTCAAAGGCAAGTTCCAATCAGGTGATTGGACAATAGGTGCATAAATTAAGGCTTTCTTGAGTGTTTCAAAGGCTTCAAAACAATCATCATAAAAAACAAAAGGAACATCCTTTTGCAAAAGATTTGTAAGAGGCCTAGAAATTTTAGAAATGTCTTTGACAAATCTCCTATATAAACCAGCATGACCTAGGAAACTACGAATACCTTTGATGTCTTTAGGACATGGCATTTTATCAATTGCATCAACCTTAGCTTTGTCCACTTCAATACCTCTTCAGAAATTACAATACCTTCATTAACCATAAAGTGGCACTTCTCCCAATTCAAGACAAGATTTGTTTGCTCACATCTCTACAAAACTCGATCAAGATTGCTTAAACAATCATCAAAAGACTTCCCATAAACAGAGAAGTCATCCGTGAAAACTTCAACAATCTTTTCACAAAAATCAGATAATATAGTAGTCATACATCTTTGAAAGGTAGCAGGTGCATTGCATAAACCAAAAGGCATACATCTATAAGCATAAGTTCCAAATGGACAAGTGAAAGTGGTCTTTTCTTGATCAGGTTGAGAAACAGGTATTTGTGAAAAACCAGAGTATCCATCAAGAAAGCAAAAGTGTGTGTGCTTAGATAATCTTTCTAACATTTGATCAATAGAAGTCATAGGGTAATGATCTTTTCTAGTTGCTTTATTTAATTTTCTAAAATCAATTACCATTCTATAGCCTGTAACAATTCTTTGTGGAATAAGTTAATTCTTATCATTAGGAACAACAGTACTACCTCCTTTCTTAGGGACACAATGAACTGGACTTATCCATCTACTATCAACTATAGGATAGATTATACCTGCTTCCAGAAGTTTTAATATTTCCATTCTTACCACTTCTTTCATCTTTGGATTCAACCGACGTTGGTGATCAAAAACGGGTTTAGCATCAGGTTCCATATTAATCTTGTGCTGACATAGAGTGGGATTAATGCCCTTTAAATCATCAAGAGTATATCCAATAGCAGCTCGGTGCTTCCTTAGAATTTTCAATAGTATTTCTTCTTCATGTTCTGAAAGGTTAGCACTAATAATAACAGGATATATCTTCTTTTCATCAATATAAGCATATTTCAAAGTGTCTGGCAATTTTTTTAATTCAAACACAGGATCACCTTTAGGTGGAGGAGGACCTCCTAGAGTTTCAACAGGCAAATTGTGTTTAAGCAGAGGACGTTGTTCAAAGAAAATATCATCCATTTCATTTCTTGCATGCACATGTAAATCATTTTCATGGTCTAGCAAATATTGTTCTAGTGGATCAGTAGGAGGCACAACAATAGAAGCAAGACCAATTATTTCATCCTTACTAGGCAATTCTTTTTCATGAAGCTTTCTACTAAACTTAGAAAAATTAAACTCATGAGACTCATCACCAAAACTAAGACCGATAGTTTGTTTCTTACAATCTATTCTAGCATTAACAGTGTTCAAGAAAGGTCTACCAAAAATAATGGGACAAAAGTCATCTTGTGGGGAACCAAGAACAAGAAAATCAGTAGGGTATTTTATTTTCCCACACAAGACTTCAACATCTCTAACAATCCCAATTGGCGATATAGTGTATCTATTAGCAAGTTAATAGTAACATCTATGTCTTCCATCTCTACGGGTGCTATGTCATTCATAATTTCTTGGTATAAGGTAAAGGGAATAGAACTCACGCTAGCACCTATGTCACAAAAAGCATGATAACAGTGATCTCCTACTTTAACCGAGACAACGGGTTTATTATCCGTCCTATCAGGTTTGACAATTCTAGTGGCTTCTTCACAGAAGTAAATAACATGCCCATCAACATTTTCTTCCAAGAGATCCTTAACCATAACAATACTAGGTTGTACTTTAATATGTTCATCAGGTTTAGGTGTTCTAATATAACTTTTGTTGACCACAGTTGAAACTTTAGCATGTTC
>NW_021225468.1:0-953 GCF_002162155.2 Triticum dicoccoides
TGATCAACGAGCTAGTCAACTAGAGGCTTACTAGGGACATGGTGTTGTCTATGTATCCACACATGTATCTGAGTTTCCTATCAATACAATTCTAGCATGGATAATAAACGATTATCATGAACAAGGAAATATAATAATAACTAATTTATTATTGCTTCTAGGGCATATTTCCAACATTACCGCTCCATCTGCCTCCCTCTGCCTCCCTCCTCATTCCATTGCCGCTCCATCTTCCTCTGCCTCCCTCTGCCTCCACCATCAAGCAACTCCCCTCTGCCTCCACCATCGCTGGCAAGGAGGGCAATGGCAGAGGAATCGTGGAGCAACTCCCCTCCGTCTGCCAAGAGAATGGCGGAGGCATCGTTGAGCAACTCCCCTCCGTCTGCCAAGCATCACCAAGGTGAGGCGTCTGGCAAGGAGCCGCTGGTGGTCGACGACGATGTTCCGATCCCCGGGCAGAAGCAGGACTACACCATGCCGATCATGGTTGATATCCACCTGAAGAAGGAGAAGCTGGATGTCGTATGCACCAGCAATCCAGACGAAGCCAACAAGAGGATCCGCGAGATTAGGAGGAGGCTCGGCGGCATGCTTTCTCGGTCGATCGGCGTTGATGTCGAGTATACGAGGGAAGACGAACCTCCGCAAATGGCTGCAGTTCTACAGTTATGCGTGGAGGATCTCGTCCTGGTATACCACATCACCGCGGCAACCAAATGGTAAAAATATCCAGTTCTGAAGTTTCTGAAGTTCTGACGTTTCTGTCTAATTAGTAGTTTCTGAAGTTTTTGAAGTAGACGCAATAGTTCTGTAGTTCTGAAGTAGATGCAATACTAGTTCTGAAGTTCTGAAGTTTCTGTCTAATTAGTAGTTTCTGTAGTTTCTGAAGTAGATGCAATAGTTCTGAAGTTCTAAAGTAGATGCAATACTAGTTCTGAAGTTCTGAAGTTTCT
>NW_021225469.1:0-2167 GCF_002162155.2 Triticum dicoccoides
CCCGCCACCGCGCCATAGCCATTGCCATCGCCAACACTGCTACCACAACCGCCATTAGGACGCTGAACGGCCGCCACACTGCCGTAGTCCAGATCTGGGCCGTCATGAACAAGATCTGGGCTTCTCGTCGAATATAAAGGGAATAATAAATATGGAAGTGAAAAAGTTCCAGAACCTAAAGTCTCATGACTGCAACGTGATTATGACGCAACTGCTTCCGGTTGCATTGAGGGGGCTTCTACCGGAAAATGTTCAATTAGCCATTGTGAAGCTATGTGCATTCCTCAATGCAATCTCACAGAAGGTAATCGATCCAGAAATCATAGCAAGGTTACAGAATGATTTGGTGCAACCTCTTGTCAGTTTCGAGTTGGTGTTCCCACCATCCTTCTTCAACATCATGACGCACGTCCTAGTTCACCTTTGCAAAGAGATTAATGTTTTGGGTCCTGTATTTCTACACAATATGTTCCCCTTTGAGAGGTTCATGGGAGTCTTGAAGAAATATGTTCATAACCGTGCTAGGCTAGAAGGAAGCATTTCGAAGGGCCATGAAAATGAGGAGGTCATTGAGTTTTGTATTGACTTTATTCCTGACCTTAAGCCGATTGGTGTTCCTAAATTGCGGCATAAGGGCAGACTGGATGGAAAAGGCAAGCTAGGAGGGGATCAAATAATATGTATGGACAGGCATTCTCTCACTGAAGCACACTACACAGTTCTACAGAATTCCGCCTTGGTGGCTCCATATATGGAGGAACACAAGAATTTTCTACACTCCCAACACCCGGAGTAGTCTGACGACTGGATTACATGTGAACACACAAGGACTTTCGCCGGTTGGTTGCAGAAACATGCCATGCATGATGGCGATATTGAAGATGACCTGTACTCGCTGTCCCAGTTACCATCTTCGAATATAATGACTTTCAAAGGGTACTAGATAAATGGGAATACATTTTACACGATCGTCCAAGATAAGAAGAGCACGAAACAAAACAGTGGTCTCCGCTTTGATGCAACAACCAACACGGGAAAGGAAACATATTATGGTTACATAGAGAACATATGGGAACTTAACTATGGAAGTGGTTTGAAGGTCCCTTTGTTTCGGTGCAAATGGGTCAATATGACATGAGGCGGGTAACAGAAGACCCACAGTACGGAATGACAATAGTGGATCTCAACAATCTTGCGTATGCAGACGAACTATTCGTCCTAGCTAATGATGTGGCGCATGTTTTTTATGTGAAAGATATGTCTACCAGGCCGAGAAAAAGAAAAGATAAGGAAGCGAATGGATCATACGATGAGCCAAAGCACCACATAGTTCTTTCAGCGAAAAGAAACATCGTGGGAGTGGATGATAAGACAGACATGTCAGAAAATTATGAAAAAATTGATGAAATTGCTCCATTCAAAGTGAATATTGATCCGAGCATCCAGTTAAATGATGAAGATTGTCCATGGTTACGGCGCAAAGGGACACATGTGAAGAAAAAGTTTCACACCCAAAATCCCACACTGCCATGTGACAGGCTTCACCGTCATCACTTTCTTCTGTAGTGACTTTCCAGACTTATATATCTAAAAAGTGCCGCTTCGAACAAACCGGAGGGAATCTTTGTAATAGTTAGGGTACATATGTGTTCTGGTATTTGAAATGCGAAGAAATTTTATGTGCAAAAACTGGATGCACTTTGTTTGCAAATTAGTTCGTCAAATAATTCAAATTTAAACTATTCAAATTTGAAAACTACTGGCACTGACAGAAAGTTTGTAATTTTTTGTAACTATAGAAAAAATATTCAGAAATAAATAAATGAAAATAAGTAAAGTAGAAAAGAAAAAAAACTATTTTTTTGTTGAGCCAAAAGCTAAATTAAAAAAATTAAACTATTCAAATTTGAAAACTACTCGCACTAACAGAAAGTTTGTAACTTTTTGTACCTAAAGAAAAAATATTTAGAAATAAATAAATGAAAATAGATAAAGTGGAAAAGAAAAAAACTAAATTATTATTGAGACAAACACTAAATTAAAAAAATTAAACTATTCAAATTTGAAAACTAGTCGCACTAACAGAAAGTTTGTAATTTTTTGTACCTAAAGAAAAAATATTCAGAACTAAATAAATGAAAATAAATAAAGTAGAAAAGAAAAAAAA
>NW_021225470.1:0-455 GCF_002162155.2 Triticum dicoccoides
TGCGAGTCAAGGCGGACGTCGTCGCGGCAGCGACAACGGACACCGAGATGAGCACGTGACACCACTGCCTTCCTGTCTTAGCGTAACGTGAGTCGAGGCGGACGTCGTCGCGGTAGCGACGACGGACGCCGAGACGAGCACGTGAGACCAACGCCACCCTGTCTTAGCGTAACGCGAGTCGAGGCGGACGTCGTCGCGGTAGCGACGACGCTCGCCGAGACGAGCACGTGACACCGGTGCCACCCTGTCTTAGCGTAACGCGAGTCGAGGAGGACATCGTCGCGGTAGCGACGAAGGACACCGAGATGAGCACGTGACACCAGTGCCATCCTGTCTTAGCGTATCGTGAGTCGAGGTGGACGTCGTCGCGGTAGCGACGACGAACGGCGAGACGAGCACGTTACACCAGTGCCACCCTGTCTTAGCGTAACGCGAGTCGAGGCGGACGTCGTCGC
>NW_021225471.1:0-414 GCF_002162155.2 Triticum dicoccoides
CCAGAGCCCACGGTACTACCGCGCCCGCGGCGCGGTACTACCGCGTAGGGTGCGGATGTAAAAAATTACATCCGCCCCTACTACCGCTCGAGCAGCTGCGCCTGGCCTGAGGCCACGGTACTACCGCTCCCATAGAGCGGTACTACCGTGAGCACCTGCAGTACTACCGCGGGGGACTGCGGTACTACCGCAAGGGCCTGCGGTACTACCGCTCGGGAGAGCAGTACTACCACATGCCCCAGATCAGCAACATTAGGAGTCCTTCATTTTGCAGAGAAGACAACAAAGGGATACAATAAAACCAGAACTGCCATAACTTCTGCAAATGAGCTCCGAATTGAGCAAACTCAAGCTTGTTGGATACAAGACAACGAGTAGCATCAAAACAGAGCCGGCCCTAGGAGGAGGCGCGCT
>NW_021225472.1:0-692 GCF_002162155.2 Triticum dicoccoides
TTGGAACACCAACAACGAAAAGAATAGGCTTGATATGGTCTTATGGAGAACATCTCAAAACTAAGAGGTGAAATTCTGCCACTAACGGAAACAATTGATTGGATTGATATAAACAAAGAGACGAGACTATATTTCACCGGGAGGATAGATGAAGAACTTGGGTCACTTATAAGCACCATAATTAGCAACAATCCTTAGGGAAGGCTTTAGGTGGAATATAACCCAAGATAACTCCAACGAAGAGGTTGATGGATTTAATATATCTCATTCTTAACAACATGTGAATCATGAAGCATGAACTCAAATTATCAAGAATGACATAAATACCACCTCCAATGATATGGATGAAAGAAATGCACTCCGGAATGCGAGATGAAGAATGCTTGAGCTCCTTAAAAGGAATCTTGATGAGAACTTGGAGAAGGAATTAAATCCTTGATGAACCATCATGTAGAACCTTCATGAAGAACTCTGGTAACAAAAGGATGATCACACGAAAGGAAAGAGAAGTTGAAAACACAAGGTGAAGTCCTGCGATGATTTAGATGAATCTCCGTGGTGATATAATCTCGTCCTCAGGGCACACTCAGATTGTCCAAACTTCCGGTAGGCCAGCCCAGAGTTGCCCCTGGTGGCCACCGGCGGCTGACGAGGTGGACCAACACTCAGAGGAACACTGGCCCGGGGGGGGG
>NW_021225473.1:0-2167 GCF_002162155.2 Triticum dicoccoides
CCCGCCACCGCGCCATAGCCATTGCCATCGCCAACACTGCTACCACAACCGCCATTAGGACGCTGAACGGCCGCCACACTGCCGTAGTCCAGATCTGGGCCGTCATGAACAAGATCTGGGCTTCTCGTCGAATATAAAGGGAATAATAAATATGGAAGTGAAAAAGTTCCAGAACCTAAAGTCTCATGACTGCAACGTGATTATGACGCAACTGCTTCCGGTTGCATTGAGGGGGCTTCTACCGGAAAATGTTCAATTAGCCATTGTGAAGCTATGTGCATTCCTCAATGCAATCTCACAGAAGGTAATCGATCCAGAAATCATAGCAAGGTTACAGAATGATTTGGTGCAACCTCTTGTCAGTTTCGAGTTGGTGTTCCCACCATCCTTCTTCAACATCATGACGCACGTCCTAGTTCACCTTTGCAAAGAGATTAATGTTTTGGGTCCTGTATTTCTACACAATATGTTCCCCTTTGAGAGGTTCATGGGAGTCTTGAAGAAATATGTTCATAACCGTGCTAGGCTAGAAGGAAGCATTTCGAAGGGCCATGAAAATGAGGAGGTCATTGAGTTTTGTATTGACTTTATTCCTGACCTTAAGCCGATTGGTGTTCCTAAATTGCGGCATAAGGGCAGACTGGATGGAAAAGGCAAGCTAGGAGGGGATCAAATAATATGTATGGACAGGCATTCTCTCACTGAAGCACACTACACAGTTCTACAGAATTCCGCCTTGGTGGCTCCATATATGGAGGAACACAAGAATTTTCTACACTCCCAACACCCGGAGTAGTCTGACGACTGGATTACATGTGAACACACAAGGACTTTCGCCGGTTGGTTGCAGAAACATGCCATGCATGATGGCGATATTGAAGATGACCTGTACTCGCTGTCCCAGTTACCATCTTCGAATATAATGACTTTCAAAGGGTACTAGATAAATGGGAATACATTTTACACGATCGTCCAAGATAAGAAGAGCACGAAACAAAACAGTGGTGTCCGCTTTGATGCAACAACCAACACGGGAAAGGAAACATATTATGGTTACATAGAGAACATATGGGAACTTAACTATGGAAGTGGTTTGAAGGTCCCTTTGTTTCGGTGCAAATGGGTCAATATGACATGAGGCGGGTAACAGAAGACCCACAATACGGAATGACAATAGTGGATCTCAACAATCTTGCGTATGCAGACGAACTATTCGTCCTAGCTAATGATGTGGCGCATGTTTTTTATGTGAAAGATATGTCTACCAGGCCGAGAAAAAGAAAAGATAAGGAAGCGAATGGATCATACGATGAGCCAAAGCACCACATAGTTCTTTCAGCGAAAAGAAACATCGTGGGAGTGGATGATAAGACAGACATGTCAGAAAATTATGAAAAAATTGATGAAATTGCTCCATTCAAAGTGAATATTGATCCGAGCATCCAGTTAAATGATGAAGATTGTCCATGGTTACGGCGCAAAGGGACACATGTGAAGAAAAAGTTTCACACCCAAAATCCCACACTGCCATGTGACAGGCTTCACCGTCATCACTTTCTTCTGTAGTGACTTTCCAGACTTATATATCTAAAAAGTGCCGCTTCGAACAAACCGGAGGGAATCTTTGTAATAGTTAGGGTACATATGTGTTCTGGTATTTGAAATGCGAAGAAATTTTATGTGCAAAAACTGGATGCACTTTGTTTGCAAATTAGTTCGTCAAATAATTCAAATTTAAACTATTCAAATTTGAAAACTACTGGCACTGACAGAAAGTTTGTAATTTTTTGTAACTATAGAAAAAATATTCAGAAATAAATAAATGAAAATAAGTAAAGTAGAAAAGAAAAAAAACTATTTTTTTGTTGAGCCAAAAGCTAAATTAAAAAAATTAAACTATTCAAATTTGAAAACTACTCGCACTAACAGAAAGTTTGTAACTTTTTGTACCTAAAGAAAAAATATTTAGAAATAAATAAATGAAAATAGATAAAGTGGAAAAGAAAAAAACTAAATTATTATTGAGACAAACACTAAATTAAAAAAATTAAACTATTCAAATTTGAAAACTAGTCGCACTAACAGAAAGTTTGTAATTTTTTGTACCTAAAGAAAAAATATTCAGAACTAAATAAATGAAAATAAATAAAGTAGAAAAGAAAAAAAA
>NW_021225474.1:0-391 GCF_002162155.2 Triticum dicoccoides
GTTCTTCTCAGCTATCCAATCATTTCCGTTTGTGGCCGGTTATCACCTTATGATCTTGAGATGTTACCTATAAGACCACAACAATCTTATTCTTTCATTGTTGATTTTCTCAACAACTCCATTTAAACCTTCTTTCTAAACATGCTTCTATGTCATTCGTGGCACAAGTTGTCATTTTCTTCTCCGTTCTTTTCATTCAACTCTTTCAATTCTTTCCATAGGTTTTGTGTCATGTCTTCATCAAGTATCATTCCACCCTCTCAAGTTCATGTTCTATTCTTTCCATGTTTAGCCGGAGTGCTGCCTAAATATTTTCGCTCTTATTCCTTTTCTTTCTTATTCTAACCGGAGTGGTTTCATAGTCTATCTGATTCCGTGAGCTTTCGATTCT
>NW_021225475.1:0-388 GCF_002162155.2 Triticum dicoccoides
GACTTGACCCATTCCGTTAGCATAGCACTTGATCGTTTAGTTTGTTGCTATTGCTTTCTTCATGACTTATACATGTTCCTATGACTATGAGATTATGCAACTCCCGTTTACCAGAGGAACACTTTGTGTTCTACCAAACGTTAAAACCTAACTGGGTGATTATAAAGGTGCTCTACAGGTGTCTCTGAAGGTACTTGTTGGGTTGGCGTATTTCGAGATTAGGATTTGTCACTCCAATTGTCGGAGAGGTATCTCTGGGCCCTCTCGGTAATGCACATCACCTAAGCCTTGCAAGCATTGCAGTTAATGAGTTAGTTGCGGGATGATGTATTACAGAACGAGTAAAGAGACTTGCCGGTAACGAGATTGAACTAGGTATTGAGATACC
>NW_021225476.1:0-386 GCF_002162155.2 Triticum dicoccoides
TTGAATTATACTTTGTATTGCATGCACCGCTCCCCAAAAGTTCAAATGGAAGAAAAAGGAAGTTGAGATTGAAAAGTTGCCTTGAAAAGAGAGGAGGAAATTATAAAAAGAAACCACCACCAAAGGGTCAATTAGGAAGCCAAAATAGGTGCAAGAAGTGTCATGAATTGGGATATAGGCAAGCTGGTTGCCCAACTAATGGGGTGAAGAAAAGGTAATGCCTATTGATTCACATTTACTCAACTCATATTTGATGTTATATTATTTGTTTGTAAAACTTGTTGATTTTGTTGTTAGGAAACCAAAACCTAGAAAGATAAAACGAAACACTGAAGTTAATGTCGAATGTACAATCCCAGGAGATGCTCTCCTACAAGCTAGCCCTC
>NW_021225477.1:0-2860 GCF_002162155.2 Triticum dicoccoides
CTATTTAGAATGTTTGTCCATGTGTTTGAATTAAGGTCCCTTAGTGCAAGACCTTTTATAAACGCTATAGCGTGTTATAGCGATGCTATAGCGGGCTATTTAAAGATATGATTTTATCGAAAAAATATCACTTCCATTGGTGGAAATACTGATTGTATGATTTTTTTATGTGACTGGGGATAAAACGTAATAAATTTGCTATTTGTTTTTGAGTGCAGCGATTCGATGCCCAGGCTCATCTGCATCCGTCAAAAAAATAATTCAAAACAAATACTAGAAAAATTCAAAAATTCCAATTTTTCCTATGGTAGACAATTTATTGCGTGAGACTCACTCCAAATATTAGCTCATTTGGACATCTGAGTAACTCTCAGCAAACAAGACAAATTGGGTCAAAACAGTACGTGAACAGTAAACTATTTTACAGACCCTGAATTTGTTTTTTTTGCCGATAGTTGCTCAGTTGTCCAAATCATATGAAAATTGGGTCGGATCTCACTCACCAAATTGTCTACCATGGGAATTTTTTTAGAAATTTTTAATTTTTTCTAGTATTTGTTTTGAATTTTTTATTCAACACGGGTGCAGATGAGCCCGACCTCAGAAAAGGATTTTTTGTTTTTATTACTCCTATATTACTAGGAAACTACTCATAATTTCGCAAATTTATTTCCTAAAAGTAAGGGATTGTTTCAGATAGAGATGGGATGTGCATTGCCGGATCCAATTTGATTTGGAATCACCCAGAGAGCCGCGCGGGGCCTGGTTGAAAATCCGGAGGCCACGCCTCTTTCAATTGTACGGCCAAATGCGCTAGTCTGAAAGGAAACAAATATCGGCTTCTGAGCTCTCACTTTTTTCCACGTCTAAACTTTTTCGATATTACTGTGCACACGACACCTTGGCGGACGATTTATGGACGATGCTGTGATCGATGGCTCTAACTCATGGAGCCAAAGTGATGGATGGCATCGATCACGCGTCGTGCATAAATCGGCTCTAGGATATCGTCTGTGTAGCAGTGCTCAAACTTTTTTTTTTGGATGGGGTACCCATATCTAAGCTGAAAAACAGAGTTGTAACGCCCTTGAATTTGATTGGCTGGAAGATGAGACATTTTATTCTCAAGCTTGAAATTATGCTATATTTGATGAATTAGTATCTGCGTGTCATTTGAGGATGAGAATAAAATGTCTCATGCTTATTCAGAACAAGAATAGAACAAACGGAAATTTTCCTTATGTTTGAACCCTAAACTCAAGCCTTGTATATGCCTTATGAGAAATTATCTCATTCGTTCAACTCCGACTAGTGCCAAAACGTTTGGCCCTCTCCTTTGCAATCTTCAGTGGAAAACTATTGAGCAATCGAACCTTACTTTCTGCCAAAATTAGTAAATATTATTCGAAAAAGAGCATCGCATCTTATTCGAATATATATATTTTCTCAACAAAAAGAAAAGAGAGAGAGAGTACGTTCTAGACTTGGAGTAAGGCGACGGCGAGCTTGGCGAGCTGGAAAGCGTTGCCGTTCTCCACCGTCACCGGCGACGGCACGTGGCTCTTGCTGAAGCCATCCTCGCACTCCTTGGCCGCGGCCGCCGATTTCTCCAGGGGCGAGATTGCCTCGCTGAACTTGCCGTCCTTGACCGCGGCGGCGCTGCCAGGCTGCCGCTGCAATATGCCGCCGTAAAGAGTTTGGCAGGATCTGAGGCACTGCGCGGTGGCGGCGTCCGCCGTCTTGCCGCCGAGAAAGGCCGCCGATTTTGGCTTTGGTGCTGGTGGCGTTGACCGTCAGAAGGTCGACTGCGATGGCGGCGAGTTCTTGGTACGTCGCACCGTGTGCGGTCCGGGGATCGGAGTGGAAGGTGTCCATGCAGAACTGGATGCCGACGAAGGTGCTGCCGCCGCCGACGGTCTTGCATATGGGGAGCAGATAGTCCATGGGGGTGACCTGAGTGGCGCCACAGAGGAGGAGGGCGGAGAGCACGAAGAGGACACTGCCGCCATTGAAGGAGGAGGCCATTGCAGCTTCTATTCTATTCTATTCTATGGTGGATTCTGCAGATTTCTTGGGTAGGGGCACAGCACAGACGTAGGATGACATGCCCTAATTATACAGCTACTCGTTAGTCACAACCCACCAATTAGTGAATTAGGGATTTGATTTGATAACGTGAATCCGGCAGTCAAGATTGATTCGTCAATCTTTATTACTGTAATCAATTCCTTCCGTTACTGGAGCCGCGCATGCATGGCTTGATGGTCTGCAACGGAGATTTGATGACGTCGCCTTAATGAGAATGAACTTACTTATTTTTTTGAAAAACTTCCGATCTATACATTTTCAATCGAGCCGAAGTCGCGCCACCCCATCGTCCCGCCCTCGCCGAAGCCAGGAAAAAAATTGTTGTAGTATACAATCGGGAGTTGTCATGCTAAGGTCCCATAGGACCAACGCACAAGAGCAGCAACCGCTGCCGATGAAGAGTAGTGTATATTGAAATGTTTCAACCCGAAGACACAAGAACATAGATGAACGACGAACAGATCAAGCAAATCCACAAAAACAGATCCGCCGGAGACACACCTCCACACGTCCACAGATGATGGTAGACGTGACATCCGGGCGGGTGCTAGGCAGGAAAAAACCTTATTCCATTTTCAGCGATCCACCACCATTTCGTCTTCCTGAGCAGCACACAAACCCAGACAAAACTCGAAAAAAACATCTAAAAACGAAGTCCTCCTGCCGGCAAGAGCCGGGATCCACCGCGAACCCACGGCCCTAAGGCCATCGGAGACGAGACGGACCGACGACGGTGCCATTGGGAGGCAGGGCAACCCTAGGCTTTTTTTTT
>NW_021225478.1:0-991 GCF_002162155.2 Triticum dicoccoides
CTGCAGTTCAGTCCACTGATATGGCCTCTTTACACATATACCCATGCATATGTAGTGTAGCTCCTTGCTTGCGAGTACTTTGGATGAGTACTCACGGTTGCTTTCTCCCCCCTTTTTTCCCCTTTCCTTTCTTTCTGGTTGTCGCAACCAGATGCTGGAGTCCAGGAGCCAGACGCCTCCGTCGACGACGACTACTACACCGGAGGTGCCTACTACTACGTGCAGCCCGCTGACGACGACCAGGAGTAGTTAGGAGGATCCCAGGCAGGAGGCCTGCGCCTCTTTCGATCTGTATCCCAGTTTGTGCTAGCCTTCTTAAGGCAAACTTGTTTAACTTATGTCTGTACTCAGATATTGTTGCTTCCGCTGACTCGTCTATGATCGAGCACTTGTATTCGAGCCCCCGAGGCCCCTGGCTTGTATTATGATGCTTGTATGACTTATTTTATTTGTAGAGTTGTGTTGTGATATCTTCCCGTGAGTCCCTGATCTTGATCGTACACATTTGCGTGCATGATTAGTGTACGATTGAATCGGGGGAGTCACAAGTTGGTATCAGAGCCGACTGCCTGTAGGAATCCCCCTTCCACACTCCTTGGCCGAAGTCGACTCTAGTCACTATAAAACTTTTACTAACATGGCTGTGAGCCTTACGGGCCCACGTCGCCATTGGGTGGTACTAGGATCTTTTACTCCTCAACCTTTACTCTGGGACTCTGAACTCTTTTCTACTCGGGTTAAACGAAATTACTAACTCTGACTTTAGGATCCCGTTACCACGTTCACCCCAAAGTTGGATAAGCCATAGTTATTTTGCAGGATAGCATTTTGAATAGTGCCCGTGTTGTCATTTGACTCCATTGAAACATCTTTGTTTTCAGATGGAACCCGCGAGGCAGGTCGTGCGCCACACTGCGGCCATTGGTGCCTCAGGATCACCTGCTGTGCTAGCTGATATGATGACCTATCTGGGTTATCGCTGGCACCCTGA
>NW_021225479.1:0-541 GCF_002162155.2 Triticum dicoccoides
TTTCACGCAATACATGAGCGTGAGCCATGGATATAGCACTATGGGTGGAATAAAATATGATGATGGGGATTGTGTGGAGAAGACAAAAAAAGAGAAAGTCTCACATTGACGAGGATAATCAACGGGCTATGGAGATGCCCATCAATTGATGTCAACATGAGGAATAGGGATTGCCATGCAACAGATGCACTAGAGTTATAAATAAATGAAAGCTCAACAAAAGAAAACTAGTGGGTGTGCATCCAACTCGCTTGCTCACGAAGACCTAGGGCATTTGAGGAAGCCCATCGTAGGAATATACAAGCCAAGTTCTATAATGAAAAATTCCCACTAGTATATCAAAGTGACAACATATGAGACTCGCTATATGAAAAACATGGTGCTACTTTGAAGCACAATATATGAGACTCGCTATATGAAGGACATGGTGCTACTTTGAAGCACAAGTGTGGAAAAAGAGATAGTAACATTGCCCCTTTTTTAATTATTTCCTTTTTTTCTTTTTTTCTTTGGCCTTTCTTTTTTTTGGCCTTCCTTTTTT
>NW_021225480.1:0-499 GCF_002162155.2 Triticum dicoccoides
AAGCTCCAAAACTCACAAAGAGAAGAACCAAACAAGAACCGATAATATAGTAAGAAGAGGCAGGGGAGGTATGCCAACAAATAGAGGAGTGAAACCTCCAACTGAGAAGAACCGACATAACCTCCAACATCGAAAACATCATAGATGATGCGAGTGAACTCCGTTTTCGATGAACTTGAGCTTGTCACCAAGACGACCATAAGCTCCAAAACTCACAAAGAGAAGAACCAAACAAGAACCAATAATATAGTAAGAAGTGGTAGGGGAGGTATACCAAGAAATAGAGGAGTGAAACCTCCAACTGAGAAGAACCGGCATAACCTCCAACATCGAAAACATCATAGAAGATGCGAGTGAACTCCGTTTTCGATGAACTCGAGCTTGTCACCAAAATGACCATAAGCTCCAAAACTCACAAAGAGAAGAACCAAACAAAAACCAATTTATATAGTAAGAAGAGGCAGGGGAGGTATGCCAACAAATAGAGAAGTGAAACCTC
>NW_021225481.1:0-1032 GCF_002162155.2 Triticum dicoccoides
TAGAAACTGCTTGTTATTTTAACATTTAGGGTTGAGGGGTATAATTACAAAGTTTTCAATCTTGGTGGGGGGGGGGGGAGGGGGATGAGCCCTAGATGGGCATACATTCAACATGAACCGGTCGTTGATAGACCATGACTCTTTTCTTGGGAGAGTACAACGATTGGTACCATGTTCTCTCGATGGAAACCTACACCGGCGAAATCTAGTTTTTTTACAGCTAAGCGACTGCCATCCTGTTTGACCTCTCAATATAAACTATGATGGTTCTTAGCCAGGGCCGTCCATGAGGGGGGCCAAGGTGGCCGACCGCACAGGGCCCTCGAGATCATTGGGCCCCCGATTGATGAAAAAACATGAAGGTAAACCGCTTGCGAGTGGCCCGCTACAGCCTGAGCCCTAGGTTTGTGACCGCTCTGCCAGTCCTCAGCCGCCGCCTCTCGCGATCTCGCACACTCCCGTGCAACGAATCCACGATTGCTGGTCTTGTGCAGAGCACCGCCGGCGGCCGATCTCCCCAGTCTAGCTCCCCTACTTGCTGATCCGTGCTAGCACCAGTGTACCATGCCTGGAAGTGATTCATGTCCTCCGTCCGGCTGCTGGACACTAGCCTTGCCTCCACTACCCCGAAGACTAGCTGTCCCTCCAAAGCCAAGAAACACCGGTGCTGCTTGTTGCCTGGGCCAGTGGGTAATTTACTAATTTCTTCGAAGGAGAGAGGCAAGCAACAATAGAAGATGCATTCAAAGTTTGAACTCACATGCTATGTGTGTTAATTTCTAAATTTATGCATTTGAACAATTGACCGATTTGGAACTGAAAAATAAATGTGCTTATGCAGGATTAAACCCGAATTGATGCATTTTATTTCATGTTACAGAATAATATGATGATGACATCATTTTCGTTGGCGCCCATCAACAACAGAAGTGTCTACACATATGAGAGGAATGGATGAAGCAAACTATTGATTTGGTATCTTTTGTATCCCTTATTATTATTTGTATGTTTTTATCATGTTTAAGCTATTTG
>NW_021225482.1:0-2887 GCF_002162155.2 Triticum dicoccoides
TCTATTTGGGCCTAGCCCAATAGCAGTTTCAGAAATTCCTAATAAATCCTAGAGGCCCACGCAACCCATTCGTGCAAGGCAAGAGGTGGAACTAAAGTTTAGTCCCACCTTGCTAGTTTAGAGGGAGTTGGACCTCTTTATAAGGGAGGCTCCTTCCCCACTTAACAAGAGGGACATCCACGCGCGCTCCTCCTCCGCCGCCCGCCTCGCCACGCCTCGTCACGACGCGCCGCGCCTTGCGGGAATGAGCCGAGCCGATGTAAATTTTTGCCACGCACTACGGGTATACGAAAGGGCACGCGAAAGCTGAAACGTTTTGCTGTAGTGGAGATTGAATACGAACGGCACACCTCTTCGCCTGCTGCCTGTTCGTTTCGTCTCCCTCGTTCTCTTCAGCTCCTAGCGCAGCCTCTCGCCTTCTTCTTTTGCGCCTATAAAAGGGAGGTCGCTCCTCCCAGAGAGACGCACCAGGATCTCTTCCTCCTCTCGCCACAAATTCCTGAGCACTGCGTTGTTGCTACGTTCTTCCTCATCCCGGCTTGCGGCGTGCACCGCTGGTCGGGACAGTAGGCCTCCGAGACCGCACCTTTGATAAGGTTTTTGGGGAGCGCTCAGCGCGACTACTGGCCGCTTCATCACGGACGATCCGGTCGCCGACGACTACTTCCCCGACGACGACTTCTTCCCCGACATCCACGACCTCCTCAACAACATGGCAGGCGAGGACACCGACCCCAAGTCCAGCGCTTCTGCTGCTGCTGTGCCGTACGTGTTCTTCTCCTTTCTGTTAGAAGTCCTGCTACAGTTCTTGGCTCTAGTTTCTGCCCTACGTATGTTAGGTTCTGTTTCGTATAAGCAACTTCATCTAGTGTCTGTTCTAGATGTGTTTACCTCAAGTTCATATATGCAGATGATGTTTACCTTCTCTCTGTCAGATTGCATGACTTGCTTTATATATGCTATTTTAGTCATGCTTTATCTAGTATTTTTGTTAATAAAATCATTCGGTAAATTGCTCATATTTCCAACAAAAACTATGGAGAGAATAGAGTATATGCTGGCTACCAACATGCTTAATAATTACCTCATCCATACCCTTGTTTTCTTGAAAACTGAATTGTGTTTTTCAAATAACCGCAGCAATATTGCATCCATTGTCCCGACGGATCATAATCCCCAAAACTCCACATTAAAGAAAAAAACTGGGTGCATCCTGATAATTGGCTTGCGCCAACAACGCTCGCATCTCCACTTGCCATAAGGTAAACTTTGTGTCATAATCCAGCATCGGAAGGGTAGTAAATCGATGAACACAAGTAGTACAAGCCGAAGAAAAATTCATTGTTAAATTAAATTAGCAGAGCGGATAACTGGAGTAAATAGCGCTAGTACCTGGTAGTCTTCTCGTGTGGACATGGCTGATTTAGTTGTCTTGCCAATGTGAACTTAGCAGATTAAGAATAAAAAATTGGATTGCCTTTTCACGTAATGAATACTACTCCCTCCGTCTAGATGAGTAAGTCATCTTAGGCTGGTCATAGTGGGAGTAACATAAGTAGTAACATAGATGCCACATAAGCAAAAATGGTGATGTGGCAAGTAGTTAATGAGGAGAGAGGCAAATAGAGTAACATAATATGTTACCATCACATAGCGGTTTCCAATACATAATGAGTCTACAAAGTAATAAATGAAGGCAATTATGTTACCACACCTATGACACTACCCACTATGAAGGTAATAACATAGACTAGTAACATATCTATGTTACTAGTCTAAGTTACTCCCCACTATGACCAGCCTTAGGTTGTGCACCGTAACCAAGGAGGAGGGGAAAACGAGAGAACTTAATGTTCATTTGCTAATTAATAGCATTGCATGCAATGAACCAACCATTGCATGTCGTGTTTGGTAGTCTCAAGTCATTAAAAGCATACACACTCCACATCTCTTATTGGTTGATATGTCAAGAAACAAGAAATGATGTAGAATTTAATGCACCGCGCCTAAGTGTTTTGAAATTATTTGATTTTCGTAAGATGACTTACACACCTAAACGAAGGGGTAGTAGTTGGCTGATCTACTAGTAAAATATCCATAGAACCTGAGCCTTGACGTGGAGATGCAGCAACGGCAAAGGTTGATGCCCTTGGGACTTGGAGCAAGCAAGCCAGCAACTCGGCGGAATGGCTCCAATTTATCTACCGCGTGATCAGGTGAGTAGTACCCGATCGAAGCGGCTATCGATTCCTTCGAACTCCTGTCGGTCTTGGCGACACGCGGCTGCTCCGCTGCAGCGATCCGGAACACGAGGCCGGCCTTCGATTGATTTCTGCGCCGTGCGCAGCGGAACGTCTTTGTTCCTCTTCTTCTTCCTCTAGCTTCCTCGCAGAGCTCATCGAAGAACAAAAGAACACAAATATTTGGTGGCCGCTGTATCACACAGCCGACCCTTTTCTCTTCTCTATATTTTCTCTCCAAAGCAAATATGCGTACAGGTGCTTAAGTAGACTCACGCCCATGCAGCTGGGCCACACACTTGCCCACTAACTGCATGCACGCACCCACTCACACCACTAACTAATGACCTGATCTTCTCCTAGAATCACTCTAGGAACCACACGACCCGGCCACTCATGCAGCAGCAGCTAACAACCTCAGACATGCATACACAGCAGCCTCTCGCCATCGTTCGGCATCTCGCCATGCGCCATATCTCACGGCGCCTGGCATCTCACCTCCTGCATGTTCTCCGAGGCTCCACCTGCTACAACTACCTATATACATGGACAAGCAAACTTATATGCAGATACATGTGAATCAAGATTAAGAGGCTAACAGTCTGGATCAAAAGCGATCGGATAAATCACAGTGCGGCGGCCACGAC
>NW_021225483.1:0-1124 GCF_002162155.2 Triticum dicoccoides
AAAGGCTGGGTCCAAGGAGACTGGATCCAGTCGACCATCACTGAGAATGACATTCTCGACATGGCCAACGAGGGCTTGATCCCCCACGGAGCTGCGAGGCTTCCGGGGAAGGAGTGGCAGCCCCAGCCAGAAGAGGGTGAGTGTGTGCTTTTGGCCACCCATGTTGATCGCGGGTTTTCCTTGCCGCCGAGTGTTTTCTTTCGTGGCTTTTTGAACTTCTTCGGAGCGCAGCTCCACCACTTTACCCCAAACTCCATTGCCTATCTTGCCGCGTTCGTGTCCATGTGTGAGGGTTTCTTGGGCTGTCGACCGCACTGGGGTTTGTTCAAGCATATATTCACGTGTCGCTCTCAGACCGTGAAGAAGGCGAGTCCAGGCGACGAAAAGACCCGAGTCGTCCAAATGTGTGGGGGTTTGGGCATCCAGGTGAGGAACAAGAGAACCTTTCCGCCCATGACCTTTCCCGAGTCAGTCAGAGGCTGGCAGTCGACCTGGTTCTACTGCCGGGACCAGTCGACGCCGGGATAGTCGAGTGGACTCCCACAGTTTACCATGGACCGAGTGAACAAGCCCTCCTCTCTGAAGTTGATCCCGGAGGAGAAAGCTGATGTGAAGATGTTGATGGAGCGCGTGGTGCAGTTGGTTCGGGAGGGAGTGACGGGCATGGATCTCCTGGAGGTCTTCCTCGGGCGTCGCATCCAGCCCCTCCAGTTCCGGAGCCACTGCATGTGGTTGTACTGTGGGACCGAAGACGAGACTAGAGTCCATCCAGAAGCAGTCGACGATGTCACTCTGGAAAGATGGATGGCAGCCGTCACCGGAAACAAGGACAACCCACGCGGAGCCAGAAGGATTCCTCCACTCGACCACAACAGTGATCCAAATAAGGTACACTTGCCCTGCTCTCCACTGCATTCTTGTCGCATTCATCTCTGTCTACTCTGCCGACTGGTCGACTGATCATTGTCTTGATATCTGCTAGGCCCTCACCGAGCTGTACTCGATGCCCAATGGGGCACAAACTCCGACTGAGGAGGGTGAGGCGAGTGGGGGCGAGAGCCAGGACGAGGAGGAATGGGACTCGGACGTTGCAGGGGACGACGACGACGATGATGATGACGACG
>NW_021225484.1:0-619 GCF_002162155.2 Triticum dicoccoides
TTTTCGCGGTCTCTATGAAAGCCCATAAAAGGCCCATCAACATAGAAGTACCTGGCCCATATTGACCAAACGAAAAGGGCTAAACCAAACCAAGAATACATATTCCCTTTAATAGTAGGATAATTCCTTTTTTAATTTAGTAGCCCCAACACATTGAAGCCTATGGATCCTTCCTTTCAATATAGAAATCAACATAGAAGTACCTGGCCCAGATTGACCAAACGAAAAGGACTAAACCAAACCAAGAAAAGGACGCAATCCTTCCTTTAGTTTGCTCATTCGCTTAATTAGTTACATCGAAGATCTAGACAGGAGGTCCTGTGTTCAATTCCCACAATGTTGATTTCTTTTGACCCAATTATTTTTCGTGGTCTCTATGAAAGCCCATAAAAGGCCCATCAACATAGAAGTACTTGGTGTAGATTGACCAAACGAAAAGGACTAAACCAAACCAAGAATACATATTCCCTTTAATAGTAGGATAATTCCTTTTTTAATTTAGTAGCCCCAACACATTGAAGCCTATGGATCCTTCCTTTCAATATAGAAATCACCATAGAAGTACCTGGCCTAGATTGACCAAACGAAAAGGACTAAACCAAACCAAGAAAAGGACGCA
>NW_021225485.1:0-1365 GCF_002162155.2 Triticum dicoccoides
GGAACCTACTATAAAGATTAAAATTAAAGATTATGAGTGTTTTGCTTTGTGTGATTTGGGTGCTAGTATTTCCACGATTCTGAAAACTTTATGTGATATTCTAGGTTTCCATGATCTTGAAGATTGCTCTTTAAATTTGCACCTTGCGGATTCCACCATTAAAAAGCCTATGGGAAGGATCAATGATGTTCTTATTGTTGCAAATAGAAATTTGGTGCCCATAGATTTTATCGTTCTTGATATAGATTGCAATCTTTCTTGCCCTATTATTCTTGGTAGACCTTTCCTTAGAACGATTGGTGCGGTTATCGATATGAAAGAACAGAACATTAGATTCCAATTTCCCTTAAATAAAGGCATGGAGCACTTTCCAAGAAAGAACGTTAAATTACCTTATGAATGTATCATGTGTGCTACTTATGAATTTAGTGCCAAAGATGGCACTCGTTAGATCTATCCTCGCTTTTATGCCTAGCTAGGGGCGTTAAACGATAGCGCTAGTTGGGAGGCAACCCAATTTTCTTTATGTTCTTTGTTTTTGTTCCTGTTTAGTGTTAAATTTTGTTTCTACTTTCTGCTTAGATGTGTTTTTATCTTTTGTTTAGTGTTTGTGCCAAGTAGAACCTATAGGATAAACTATGATGATGGTTGATTTGATTCTGCTGAAAAACAGAAACTTTGCGCTAACGAGAATGTTTTTAATAAATCACAGAAACGTGATTTTGCATTGATTCTTTTTGCTGCTGATCGATAAACAAATTTTCCAGTACGTCCTATTTTGGTAGGATTTTTAGAGTTCCAGAAGTTAGCGTTAGTTTCAGATTGCTACAGACTGTTCTGTTTTTGATAGATTCTGTTTTTTGTGTGTTGTTTGCTTATTTCAATGCATCTATGGCTAATAAATTAGTTTATAAACCATAAGGAAGTTGGAATACAGTAGGCTTAACACCAAAACAAATAAAGAATGAGTTCATTACAGTACCTTACGTGGTGGTTTTGTTTTCTTTCGCTAATGGAGCTTATAAGATTTCCTGTTGAGTTTTGTGTTGTGAAGTTTTCAAGTTTTGGGTAAAGCTTTTATAGACTATGGAATAAAGAGTGGCAAGAGCCTAAGTTTGGGGATGCCCAAGGCACCCCAAGATATTCAAGAATAGCCAAAAGACTAAGCTTGGGGATGCCCCGGGAAGGCATCCCCTCTTTCGTCTTCGTTCATTGGTAACTTTACTTGGAGCTATATTTTTATTCGCCACATGATATGTGTTTTGCTTGGAGCGCCGTGTATTATATTGGTCTTTGCTTGTTAGTTTACCACAATCATCCTTGCTGTAACACCCCTTTTGGGAGAAGCCTATTTGATTAGAATTT
>NW_021225486.1:0-2386 GCF_002162155.2 Triticum dicoccoides
GGTTTACATTTACATACTGCAACTCACCTTTGGGCCCTCCGTAAAGCGCTAGCATCTTTACATCTTCATGGGCTTCTAATCTTTAAAGAGTCAATCCGGCTACCCAAGGCCGGTTTACCTCCAGTAGTAATATCCCCAACAGATTCCATGGTGTGGGTACAGTGTGCTAACCTTTGTAGAGTGTGTACTAAATCTATCGATAGCCGCGCTCGCAGATAAGGGCCCAGTTCGTAGTTGGTCACACTATGGGTCAACAGTGATAATAATAATGTGCTTAATAAAAACCTTGGTTCAATGATGAGAAAGAGATTGGTTGTGATCGAGAGAGGATCACTTGTGGTATCATGGATACCGAGTTGATGGATATTTGTGGTGTTATGCGAGAATCACAGATAAAGGTCAAGCTCCTTGTGGTCATGTAATGATTACTATGGTATGGTAATACAAAGCTTGATTGGATCCTGAGATGATCGTGTGATGTCCGTGATGGTAAGCTGATGTATGTGATGGTTACGAGGTAACCCGAGCAGAGTAAGTCGATGCATGATAGCTTCATCATGTTGCATGTTAGTATCATCATATGTTCATGCCATGCTCATATTGTTCTAGCTGTATCATGTTCATCTTGTTCATGCTATGGTTGGTCTGATAGTATCATGTTAATCCTTGTTAATCTGTAATTGCCATAACTGTTGTGTGTCTTGATTGCTCTTGGTTGCTGTGAGTTTGCAAGTACATTCAATGTACCGACCTGGTGTGTCATGCCAGTTTGCAGGTCATGTCGGATTTGATTGCTTGTTTGCCATGGATCCCTTGTTTGCGAGCTAGGATAAGCGTTCCAGCGAGAGTCCCTGCGGAGTGGAGTTCATCACCGTCATCGATGTTCTGCTGCTTCGCGTTGTTCTGCTGCTTGCATGGAGCAACCGTGGTAGGCATAGTGTCGCCGTGCCAATGTAATCCCTTTGTGCCAAGATAGATTGTAATAAAGAGCTGATTTGTTCTATGCTAAGCAGTGCCATATTCCAGAAGACTTCTCCTCGATCTCTGGGCTGGAATACGGGGCGTTCCGGTTTCTCTAAGCCGCGGTGCCACAGGCTTGGTATCAGAGCAGGTCTGGATGTAGGATGCCCTAGCCCGTGCGAGCGTTAGAAAGCGATAGTATAAAGCCCAGTTGGTTTGTTGCACTTGATTTCTGCCTTTGTTTGTTACACAGCATGCATATAGATTAGTATCTGGTTGCTGGTAGTAATCCTGCGTGTGTAGGTGGTATCGGTTTCGGTCCATTGCTTGCACCCTCCATCTTTACATAACTGCTCTTCGGTGATCAGCGTCACCTCTGTCCCATCAGAGTGATGCCTTGGTACCGAGTGTTCTAGACACCATTTGCATGTGAGTTATGCTCAGATATCGCGTCCATATCTTTCCATCATCCACCCTTATCGTTTCGGTGATAGACTTGCCTCTATCTCTAAACGTGCCTTCCATCTTGTCCCTTTGGCAACCCTTACTGATCTTGGTCATCAGAAAAGGGCAATGCCAGCAAGCCTTGCTTTTCCACTGATATCCTACCCTGTCATCCCATTCTTTGGACGTGTACGGTTCCCCTCCGTACGCTTGATGATGATGTGGTTGTAACCTCCATGTTCCACCCCATGATCACCAAATCCGGACTCGCCTCCGTATCCATCCAGTTGCAACCGGTGTTCAACCGGTGCTTGGTGTAGCCTCGGTTACATCAACTCCTTCCACATGTGGATTCACTTTCGTGCACACCACCGCAGCATATTAGACCACAATACTGGAGATTTCGCGAGATTTGTGTGCCTAGGTGTGCATGCATATTATTATTGTTGTAGCAGTAATATGTGATGTTGCTTCATTAATTGTATTATTTGCATGCTTGTGTGCTCTTGTTTTAGTCGTTTCTTTTGCTTCTTTATTTGGGCCTTCGGTGTTACATATTTTCCCCTTATTAAAGTTGCTCGTCAACCGACACTGGACCCGAAGAATCAGCAAGGAATTCAAGTATTTGGAAACTCAGCTAAATAGAATGGAATTCTCAGCCGACTGCAATGAAATGGGGAATATCTGATCTTGATGCTGATAATCAAGTTTGCATTAGCATGCACTCCTCACAACAGTATGGATAATCAAGTCTCCCTCAGTGTGCAATCTTCATAGCAGTGATGATCAAATCAACAAGAAGATAAAATATGTGCAAGATCGATAGTATACCATCGGTCAAAGGTTCAGATGCAAGGTTTGATTCTTCGTTGAGGACGATTTTGAAACATGATATGCCTGGAAGAAAGCAAGAATGTGCCATGTATTCAATACTCAGAAAGGAGGATAGTCCGCAAACCCCGATTCATACAAGTAAGCAACA
>NW_021225487.1:0-437 GCF_002162155.2 Triticum dicoccoides
CGCCTAGACGCACAGTTCGGGACCCCCTACCCGAGATCCGCCGGTTTTGACACCGACATTGGTGCTTTCATTGAGAGTTCCTCTCTGCCGTCGCCATCAGGAAGGATGCCTCATCCCGTCTTTAAAGACGGCACCATAACTAGGGGAGCTTTGGCTATCGGCCAAACTCTCCGGCTAGGCGGTTTCCTTATGTCCGCCTGTTCGGCTGCTGCGCCGACGATGACCTCTCGGGTCGTCAAAAGCAATCTTCATGTTAGCTCGGAACTTGCCGAGCAATTAGATCCAATGGAGCTCTCTTCCATAAACGAGCTCTTGGATCGCATCACTGCCCTGGGAGTCGCTACGGATTACGACCAGATTGGGCCTAAACCCGATCTGAGAGAGATTAACTCTCCCCAAGTCACCCATCACGTTGCCGTGGTAGAGGGACAGTACGG
>NW_021225488.1:0-783 GCF_002162155.2 Triticum dicoccoides
CCCCCCCCCTCTAGTCAACCATATCGATCCTTTCAAAAGTGGGCAAAGGCATATCATTAGGATCAAAAGAAACACTTTTATTAGCAAATAATTTCATAAGTTCATCCATCTTTCCACTCAAAACATTAATCTCTTCAATCGCATGAACCTTTTTACTAGTGGATCTTTCGGTGTGCCATTGAGAATAGTTAACCATAATATTATCTAGGAGTTTAGTAACTTCTCCTAAAGTGATTTCCGTAAAAGTGCCTCCCGCAGCCGAATATAAAAGATTTCTAGAAGCAAAATTCAATCTGGCATAAAAAATTTGTATAATCATCCACAAATTCAAACTATGTGTAGGGAAATTATGTATCATTAATTTCATCCTCTCCCAAGCTTGTGCAACATGCTCATGATCAAGTTGCTTAAAATTCATAATATCATTCCTAAGGGAGATGATCTGAGCAGGAGGAAAATATTTAGAGATAAAAGCATCTTTACACTTATTCCATAAATCAATAATATTTTTAGTTAAATATGAGAACCAAGTTTTAGCATGATCTCTAGCGTAAATGGAAATAGCTTCTGTTTAACAATATTATTATCCACATTTTTCTTCTTTTGCATATCGCACAAATCAATGAAATTGTTTAGATGGGATGCGGCATCTTCACTAGGAGGGCCAGAAAATTGATCTTTCATAACAAGATTCAGCAAAGCGGCATTAGTTTCACAAGATTCATAATTAGTAGTAGGAGCAATCGAAGTGCTAATAAAATCATTGTTGTTGGTGTTGGAAAA
>NW_021225489.1:0-1216 GCF_002162155.2 Triticum dicoccoides
CATCTTCGGCGGTCCGCCGTCCAGAAGAGAAAGGCCATCGGTGAAGAAGTGGCTCGACTGTTGGCGGCAGGATTTATCCGAGAGATATTCCACTCCGAGTGGCTCGCTAATGTCGTCATGGTTCCTAAGAAGGACAAGTCGCTCCGAATGTGCATTGATTTCAAGCACATCAACCGGGCCTGCCCGAAAGATCACTTTCCTCTCCCTCGCATAGATCAAATTGTTGACTCGACCGCGGGATGCGAGAGGTTGTCTTTTTTAGATGCTTACTCCGGGTACCACCAGATCCGTCTGTATGGGCCCGATGAAGTAAAAACAGCTTTCATCACTCCATTCGGGTGCTTCTGCTATATCACCATGCCATTCGGCCTCAAGAATGCCGGAGCCACATTTATGCGAATGATCCAGAAGTGTCTACTCACTCAAATCAGTCGGAATGTGGAAGCTTATATGGATGATATTGTTGTCAAGTCACGAAAATGTTCCTACCTGCTCGCTGACCTCGCCGAAACATTTGCCAACCTCAGAAGGTATGATATCAAGCTCAATCCATCAAAGTGCACATTTGGAGTTCCTGGTGGCAAGTTACTCGGTTTTCTCGTTTCCGAACGAGGAATCGACGCCAACCCAGAAAAGATTGGCACTATTCTCCGAATGAAACGCCCTGTGCGAGTGCACGATGTCCAGAAGCTTACTGGATGCTTGGCCGCATTAAGTCGATTCATCTCACGACTCGGTGAAAAGGCATTGCCTCTTTACCGACTGATGAAGAAGGCTGACAAGTTCGAGTGGACTCCAGAAGCTGATGCAGCGTTTGCCGAGCTAAAAGCTCTGCTCTCCACCCAGCCGGTGCTTGCTGCTCCAATCAGCAAAGAACCTCTGTTGCTCTACATCGCAGCCACAGGACAAGTCGTCAGTACTGTGCTAACGGTCGAGCGGGAAGAAGAAGGAAAAGCTCTCAAAGTTCAGCGCCCAGTGTATTATTTGTCTGAAGTCTTGACTCCATCCAAGCAGAGATATCCTCATTATCAGAAGCTTGTGTATGGAATATACATGACCACAAAGAAGGTTGCTCATTATTTCTCTGACCATTCCATCACAGTCGTCAGCGACGCTCCACTATCAGAGATTTTGCACAACAGAGACGCAACTGGTCGAGTGGCCAAATGGGCGATTGAACTTCTTCCCCTTGATATCAAGTTTGAGGCAAAGAAAG
>NW_021225490.1:0-3075 GCF_002162155.2 Triticum dicoccoides
GGACACTTCGGGAGCTCGTGTCAAAAGAAAACATAAATTTTGTATGCATGCGAGCAGTAAATTAAAAAAATAGAAAAAAATCAAAAAAAAATATGAAAGTTCGTGGGACTGAAGATATTCAGGTTCGCAAGATGTGTGCACGTTTTTGTTGTGTTTGGACATCGTAGGAGCTCGTGGAGAAAAAAACAAATTTTAGCTCAAAAAACCTTTGAAAAAATGCAGTATTTTTTTTCTCTAGAGCGCCTCATACGTCATTTGATCACCAAAACTTGCAAGCACCTTGTGCACTCAAGCCTCTTTGACGCCAAATAAATTCAATTTTTTTTTGAACTTTTTTGCTATTTTTTCGAATTTACTGTTCATAGGCATAAATTATTATTTTTTTCCTTTGCCACGAGCTCCCAGAGTGTCCAACCAACACAAAATTGTGCACGCGCCTTGCGGACATGACTATCTTCGATCCCACCAAATTTCTTTTTTTTTATTTTTTTGCTATTTTTTTCTAGATGGTCAAAGTACTTTGACCGGACGGTAACGGCGCAAAAGGGCATCCTATATACCTAAGAAGTTCATCTCCACTAACTAATTTATCTTAACATGCAGCTACTCCAACTCAGCAAGGTCGCCACACGTACGTCCGTTTGTCTAATATGCAGCCACGTCATGTGTTTGTTTGCAGCCGTTGACAACTAGGCATTTTTTGTAATGGGCTGCCCGGTCCAATAAATTGGCCAGTAACTGCATTAGGGTCGATCGATCAGACTTCCATCTTTCCTTACTGCAAGTCCGCTCGCTGTCGCTCTCTCTTCCGTTTGTTGCCGCCATGATCAACAGGCTCTCCACTCACGACAATGAAACGGCATCCACACATGCATATGAAATGACAGGATTAATCGGCCCTAATTTTCTCACCTTCAGTTCTATATTTAACTGACCGAATCTTCCCCACGACTGCTACTCATCTTCTCCATGGAATTTACTCTCCCCCTATATGAAACACCTCTCCCTCTGCAGTCTGCATGTTCTCCACCAAATCTTACTCCTCCACCTCCCATTGCAGAAATAATCCATGCAACTGCTCCCCGATTCATTGTGGGTGGCTTGGCGATTCTTACTTGCTATATATACTATGGGTCCTTGGCCAGTCTTGCCTCCCAGAGTTCAACTCGGCGTCTAGGAGGAATAGGTCAGAATGATTCCATGTAAGAGATTCTAGCTCCTGCCCCGCATCTGATTTATTGATCACCTTACTTCTTCCTGGAGCCTGGAGCAAGGGGAGATTAACGGATGTGTTTTTTGGTTGAGGACTTAACAGAAAAATTAAAAAATATGTTGCCTGATCCTTGGGGGAGATCCTGGCTGTGATAAAGATGTCAGTTAGCAAGTGCTGGAAGGTGAAGGAAGAACCATGTAAACAGGACGATTGACGAGGTACCAACTGAACATGTACCAGGAATTTACCATATAAGTTATATACTAGATACTAGATTAATTTGATGCTTCTTTTATCTGGAGCTTCATCATTTGGTTATCTTGTCGAACCCTTCTGTTTACAAGATTTGGCAAAATTGATGTCCGGAAAAGTACTTCACAGGGTTTTGCTCTTCAATGAGGTCATGGCATCCAACCCCACTGGCTGCTTCTGAAAACTGCTACAAGCGTATGCATCTTAATAGGTTAGTTGGGTTCATGAGGTCCCCTGAAATCTTCAATGATGTGGTATGATATCTATCTATTTCTGAACAACCATTTGATAATTCTTTTGAGACTTTTCCGTAGTTAGTAAGCAAGTCTTTTAGTTAATGTAGCAGTTCATTATTTGCAATGCTGGAACTGAAGGAGTTCAATTATTTTTTGATCTATATATTTATCTTATAGATTCTCATCTATCAATTTAATTAGAACCACATGAACAATTTCTGGTTTCTCTTTTCTTGATATGTCCTCTATCCATCTTGCAAGTATATACTTTCTTTTCCTTTGCCATTTCTAAGTGTGATGCGTACATCCAAGAAGTGTGCAATTTCAAAAGTTTTCCTCGCGTCACTAAATCTGAACAGACACACTACCAAGTGTCTTATTCCTACAATATTCGTCGTACAATCATGTATTAAGCTCATCTCTCTTTTCTATCAGCTAACCAATAGCTCATTAACAGTAACATAAATAGGTGTCAAACTGCCGCAAACAAAAATTGAAGCGGCATACAGACATGCGTATTTTTGGGTATGATGAACAGGTTGTCTTTCAGGTCAGTAAATTTATTTTACTGTACCAGTCGTTTATTCTAGAGGTACTTATATTCTGAGATCTGGAGAGATGTCTCTTTGCAACAAATTATGCATAGCAAATCCAGAGTTCAATGCATCATATTATACTCTTTTTCCCTTCATGAGTTTACTTTACAGGTTCTCATAAAGGTTTTTAATGAGGTAATGCCAACATGAGGTTATATGTCATACTTTTAATTTTCCCCACCGGGGTTTTTAGAAAAGTATATACGACATATTTATTGTCCTCTGAACTCTATGGTTTCCTTGTATTGAGTTAAAAGAGACAATAACCATTATATGTTGCATCATTTTTTTCTTATTTTTCCCACTGGGTTTGAAGGAGTTTTGGCAACATATCATACTACAATACTTCTCACATTTTTCCCATAGGGTTTTTGGAGAAGAGTTAATTCAAGGATGATTCCAGAGATGATCGGTTGCAAGGACGAGGAAGGATTAGGGGGAGTGTTAGGATTAAATTAATAGGTTAATTAAAGAGATAATCATCCTATTGTAATCTGTACGTTGATTGCATTGGCAACCGTCGCGCCTCTCCCCTTTCCACCTCTATGAACAGTGACATCTCTTAATTGTGTCTATTCCCCTTGTATATATACCGAGAATCATTCAATGGAATCGATAGTTCAATCATTTATTCAATTTTCTCTCGCTTGCTCTTGTTTACAATTCAACACAAATTGTAAGGTGCTTTATAGAAGTTAATGACAACAACGAATGACGTGGTTTCATCGTATGTGCGGTGCATGTGAAAACAAATGCCATGACGTGGTTGGCCGGAAAA